>NC_080718.1:4412985-4480485 GCF_019097595.1 Hemibagrus wyckioides | reverse complement strand
AAATAATCATATTTTTTTAAATTAATTTGCATTATTTTTTTATTTTGGTGCTTTACATATGAGAGGAAAATATTTGTGATTAAAGCCATTAGAGCAAATTGGGGGGGGGGGGGGGTGATAAATCAATCAGACTAGAAAGTATTTTTAAAAAGAAGAAGTAAATAGTGCAGGTTTGTACTCAAATATATAACATTTCTAAAGTTTCCTGAAGCACTATTCCAGAGTTAAAAGTAAGGAGGATAAAAGTAAAAGCATGTTCTACCAACCGAGCAGCAAACGTTCCTCAGGATTAGCAGTAGATTCATCAAAATCAATATCAAGTTATCAGAAAGATAGTTAGGTCCATAAACCTGATCTAAATCCTTAATACACCCACAATACAACATAAACCTGATCTAAATCCTTAATACACCCGCATATACCCCATAAACCTGATCTAAATGCTTAATACACAAGCATATACCCCATAAACCTGATCTAGATCCTTAATACACCCACATATACCCCATAAACTGCTAGCCTGGTGTATAAACTAGTTTATTCTCCAAACCGATCCAGTAACTAATAAACCAGGGCTACTTCTAGATCAGAAGTCAGACAAGATTGAAAGAAAACATGGCCTTGTCTGATTTCTCTTCTCCGGTTAGAATAAGAAGCCTCTGATTAGCAGATAAAATGTGATTAATAGCAGCACTGATTATCGAATCAAGGCTCTCGATGGGATAATCAGCTAATTGATCGTTTTCATTCTGTGGATGTCAGAACCGCTAATGTGGTGGTTTGTTTGGAGTCGAGCGCAGTGCTTTGACTCGCAAGAACCTTACCTCGGCTTACAGAAACATGAATATCCTTACTACAGTAGGCTTAAAGCAGTGAGCCAAACGAGATGCATGTCAGAACTGTCAGTACTGATAAAACAGTAGGTGAGAAATATCCACATGATATACTGCCACATCCGCGATTCTGCAGTGTAGAACCAATGGACACTGCGCTATCCCATAATGCAATGGGACTGAGCTGAGTGTAAATGCTACAGGCATTAAAAGTTATATAAATGTTATTCATTGGGGTTTAAGCGTACTTGTTTAACAAAACCTCAGTTAATTGTTCACTTGTAGGTACTGAATGGAATGCTGTAGTTACCAAATTTAACTCAGCAGGTACTAATCAAATGAAGTAGGTACTGAATGGAATGCAGTAAGAACTGAATCAAATTCAGCAGGTACTAACTGAATGAACTACGTACTGAATCGAATGCAGTAGGTACTGAATCGAATGCGGTAGCTTCTAATCAAATTCAGCAGGTAGTAATCAAATGTGAAGGTAATGAATCATGAACAGTAGGTAGTGGATCAAATGCAGTAGGCATTGAATCGAATGCAGTAGGTATTGATTCAAATACAGCAGGCAGTGAATCAAATTCAACAGGTACTAATCAAATGCAGTGGGTACTGAATCAAGTGCAGTAGGTACTGAATCACAAGCAGTAGGTATTGAATCACAAGCAGTAGGCACTAATCAAATTCATCAGGTACTAATCGAATGTGTAGGTACTAAATCATGAGCAGTAGGTTCTGAATCGAATACAGTTGGTACTGAATCAAATGCAGTAGGTATTGAATCATGAGTGGTATATAGTGAATCACAAGCAGTAGGTACTGAATCAAATGCAGTAGGTACTAAATCGAATACGGTAGGTACTAAATGGAATACAGTTGGTCTTCAATCAAATGCAGTAGGTACTGAACCAAACTCAGCAGGTATTAATCAAATGCAGTATGTACTGAATCGAATATAGTAGGTACTGAATGGAAAATAGTTGGTACTGAATCAAATGCAGTAGGTACTGAATCAAACTCAGCAGGTACTGAATCAAACTCAGCAGGTACTGAATCAAATACAATTGGTAATGAATCAAATGCAGTAGGTGCTGAATCAAATTCAGCATGTACTAATCAAATACAGTAAGTTCTGATTCGAATACAGTAGGTACTGAATCCAATGTTATGTATGGCTTAATACATGACCTTATAGGCCAAGAAAGCATGCAAGCAAGATTTTATCTATATTATTGATTGTAAACACTATGTATATTGTATATTTATAATTATACAGTTAACTAAGTGCTAATGAATTCATTCTTAACCCTGGCTTTTGAGTGGTCACAAATCTAAAACTTTTTTTATAAACATTTTTTACAAAGAGTAAAATCTATGCAATGAATCCAGGATTAAAAATGATTTATTCCTAATCTAGCTCTGCCTTGAAGCCATAAATGTTCTGCGAGTCGACCCTGTTTCCTGAGCCTGGGCTGAGAATAAGCAGCTATTTGCAGTGATTAGGATGCCGTGTTCAGGATGTAAATGGAGGTACGCAGGCAGATCTTTAGATGAAAGGAAACGGGAGATCGACATCTTATCCGTTCATCTCTCGTCCCTCCTCTATCGGTGTCTGATTACAAGCGGCGGCGAGAGCTCTCGCATTGTCCCGCCGTGTTCTCGCCTGCACTCTGCATATGTTCAGATTATTAAAAAGAAGACACCAAGAAGACGCCTATTGTGTTCAAAACACCTTTGGGAATCAAATATGAACAAAAGGGAAGGGGGTGGTGTGGGGTGGGGTGGGGTGTAAGGGCAGAAGGGTGACGATGCTGGAGTTAGTGACATCTTCAGTTCACAGTGCGAAATGCCTGCTGTGTGTGAAAACAAGGGTTTTAAATAAAATAAGAGGCAAAAAAAAATCTTTACTTGTTGTTGAAGCAAACTTGGATCAGGATATAAAGAAGAATAGAATTGTTAGAAAAGTGTGTGTGTGTGTGTGTGCTACTAAGCTCTGGGGTGTGTAACAATGTCACTGAGGTGCTGCTCTATTGTACATTTGCTCGCACAGCGAAGCCCTGAAAGAGCACTATTAACATTTGAAGAGAGAGGAGGGGGGAAAAGAGCCTAATTGGTGCAGCGGTGAGCCGATTAGCTGCGAAAACGGCGGCTACCGAGGGCCATTAATTAACCTTAGAGTGATGATTACTACTTACATTAAAGAAGAATACATTGGAGATGGCAGGCACCTACTGCTGGCACTTCAGACGGCCACGTCGATAGGCCTGCCCTCCCAAGCCGCAATATGTTAACCGCGAAGCTACTAATTAGATGTCAAAAATTCATAAGGCCCCTCTTTAATATTGCATATCTATCCCGGCCTGTCACTTCAAAATAAGAGGTTGCATAAACAGAGCGACCGCAATCCGAAACCCCAGCGGGGGCAACGGCGACAGACGGGAGAGAGAGCGAACAAGACCGGTGAGGAAGAGGGTGGAGGAGGAAGAGTGGAGGAAAAACAGGCAAGAAGGTGAAGAGGAAATGGAAAGAAAGGCAATCAAAGATAAACCCCAGAGAATGGCACCTGTGGAAAATGTAATCTTACAAATTCTCATGGCGAGGAGCCGGTGGAGATGAGCGCGAGCTCATCAGTGTGTGATTGTGGGCAGAAGAGGAGAGAACGTAAAAGAAGAAAGCAGTGGCCAGGGTCTGAGACGAAAGGATAGGGAGGGGGGAGGCTGGGGGTGTCAGGGCAGGGGGGCATCAGGGACGCGACATGACTTATCAGAAGCATTGGCAGGTAAATAGTCATTTACTATGCATGCACAATGAAGGCTACATGGGGACTTGACACAGTCGCACGGAGCGATGATGAAAGCGGACGCTATTGTTGCATCCATCAGGGGCCTTTTTTTTTTTTTTTTTTTTTTTTTTTTTTAATATTGCCGCCTCCTTCTGATGCTGGCCTTCAGCTGCAAGTCACTTTGCATAAGATGGGAAGGACCTGAAGTGGGCTGCATTATGTGAGCACCGGGGCCACGCAGAATGACAATTACAAACCTCTTTATTTATTTCTTTTTTTGATTATTCCACATCTCATGTACTAAGTTAGACATCCTGAGTTCTTCTGTCGTTCCTGAATCAGTTGTAACGGCTACAGAATAATATCCTTTAAGACGAATGAATAAATAACGTCCAGATTCTTGCATCCTTGCCTTATCGCCACGTGTGCTTGAATTCATGCAAATGTAAACGACGTGAAATTAGCTTGACCCATCAGCTAAAAGTCAACCTACCCCTCTGTGTTTCTCTGCATGTGACTTACAGATCGCTGAACAATGAAAAAACCCACAGGAGTCAATGTTACTCCCTCGTCAACCCCCTCATTCGCCTCACGACTAGCTTCGTAATCAGACAGCGATCATCCTCATGCACCTGCAAACTTTTCGATGTTTTTCTTTTCCCTCATCAAACTTAAATAAGCAGATTTGGTTATGGTGTAATAAAGAGGCATGGCGTATTTGTTTATTTGAGAGATAATCAATCCGTCTGAGCGTAAACTCTTATCTCTCCCTCCGGAAACGTGAGAGATAGCTGAGATGCCGGTGAATCTGTGCACGTGATTAGCAGCTTAAAGCTTCTTCTGTCACTTTCTCCAATCACATGCCGTCCTTTATCTGCCCTCAGTTCCGAGGTCGCGAGACTTAAACCTGATTGCATCCGGAAAATTTCGTTTTGCCACAAATTCTGGAAAGGAGTCGGATTGACGGACTGAGTAACTGACTCTTTAAAACCACTTTCCGATTAGGGGGAAGGGAAAATATGAGAGGGTTCAACATCCTTTGATGGAGGAAAGAAACAATTTTATTGAACTTTATTGCTAAATTTAATTGGAGGGTCAATATGAAGGTTGTGGCCAGTGGTGTGGTGGAGATTTTTAAAGTGATAGAGCTTGACTGTGGTGCAAGTTTGGTGTAGTTTTCCAAGACATTCAGTCTGTAGGACTGTAAACTAAAGGAGCATGCTTGAAAAAATATGTCGATGAAATACAACTGTACCTTACATGATTGTAATCTAAGGGCAAAAATTGTGTAAAAATATGCACTACACGTCCCATATAATTGTAAACTTAGGGATCTTATGTAACAACATGCAGATGATCTGTTACTACAAGTCTCGTAGGAACGTAAAGTAAGCGATCATATGTAAAAATATGTTGATGATAGATAACTGTGCCCCATATGATTGTAAACAAAGGGCTCGTGTAAAAATATGTAATTTATATATATATATATATATATATATATATATATATATATTACTGCATGTCTCATAGGACTGTAAAGTAAAGGGTTATATATAAAAATATGCAGATGATATATTACTGTGTGTCTCATATTGTAAGGTAAGGGGTCATATGTGAAAAATATGTAGATGATGAACAACTGATATTAGGTATCTCATGTGAGTATAAACTAAGGGGTTGTATGTAAAAAATATGCAGATGATATATAACTACATGTCTCACAGGACTGTAAAGTAAGTGGTTGTATGAAAAAAATATGCAGTCGATATGTTACTATGTTTCTCATATGATTGTAAACTAAGGGGTCATATGTAAAAATATGTCGACGATAAACAATCTAAGGGCTCATGTATAAATATGCAGACGATATATTACTACATGTCTCATATGACTGTAAACTTAGGGATCTTATGTAACAATATGCAGATCATCTGTTATTACAAGTCTCGTAGGACTGTAAAGTAAGGGGCTGTCTGTAAAAAATATGCAGATTATATATTACTGTGTGTCTCATATTGTAAAATAAGGGGTCATATGTAAAAGTATGCAGATGATATGTTAATACACATCTCATAGGACTGTAAAGTAAGGGGTCGTATGTATTATATTACAACACATCTCATATTGTAAAGTAAGGGGTCAAAAGTGAAAAAAAATATGCTGATGATATATTACTATGTATCTAATGTGAGTATAAACTAAGGGGTTGTATGTAAAAAATATGCAGATGATATATTACTACACGTCTCATAAAACTGTAAAGTAAGTGGTTGTATGAAAAAATATGTAGTCGATATGTTACCACGTTTCTCATATGACTGTAGACTAAGTGGTCATGTAAAAATATGCAGACGATATACAACTGTGCCTCATATGATTGTAATCTAAGGGTTTGCGTAAAAATAGGCAGACAATATATTACTACATGTTCCATACGATTGCAAACTTAGGGATCTTATGTAACAATATGCAGATGATATATTACTACACGTCTCATATTGTAAAGTAAGGGGTCATATGTAAAAATATTATTTTGTGTCTCGTGAGTATAAACTAAGGGGAGGTATGTAAAAAAATGCAGATGATGTATTGCTACATGTCTCATGAGATTGTAAACTAAGGGGTCATGTATAAAAAAAAGATGCAGACTATATGTTATTATATGTCTCATGTCATTGTAAAGGAAGAGATCATATGTAAAATTATGTTGATGATATACAACTGTGATTCATATGATTGTAATATAAGAGCTCTTGCATAAAAAATATGCAGACAATATATTACTACCTCATAGGACTGTACAGTAAGGGGTCATATGTAAAAATACGCAAATGATGTATTACTGTGTGTCTATCTTATGTGAGTATAATCTAATGGGTTGTATGTAAAAAAAAAATATGCAGATGATATATTACTACATGTCTCATGTGATTGTAAACTAAGGATTTATTGGTAAAAATATGTAGACAATGTACTACTGTGCCATATTGTAAAGTAAGGGGTCATGTGTCAAAATTTGCAAATGATATATTACGAGATGTGTCTCATGTGACTATAAACTAACTATTTATATTACTGCACATTTCATAGGACTGTAAAGTAAGGGGTTGTATATATAAATATGCAGATGATATATTACTACATATATCTTCCATATGATCATCCTGGCTCTCGACCTTACCACTTCTCACAAGCCAATCAAAGCAGTGCAGACTAATAAAATGAAAAATCGACGAAATGCCCAAACCAGTCCTCTTTCTGCCGTAACGTCTACAGCACTGTAGCTAGTCTTTGGTCTGATGAGCTGCCTTCAAGCTAAACCATTAACTTGTATCCATGTGACCCCTGGTCTACACATTGTTAATGTTATTCCTAATTTATGGTAGTTTACAGATAATTTATAAATATTACAGTATGTCTGTTGATGGTAGAGTCTAAGATTTTTTTGGTAATGGGATGGCTGATTTTGTCATGAAGACCTGGCAACCCTGCTAGCTTTCGCACACCTGGATTGATCAAAAAGATTTAAAAAATTTGAGGGAAAGAAAATTAAATCAATTCTTAATTGTGACCTGAAATATTTACATAAGACATGTGTGCTTGGCATTACTTCCTCAGAGTCAAAGGAAATACTTGTACTTGTGTGTGTGTGTGTGTGTGTGTATGTTTCCACAGACCAGTGCTCTTTTTCCTCTATGCTGAAATGCTGAAATCCGTTCTCAGGATTCAGCCTGAAATTATTGACCTCATTAACAGACACACGGGTGCGTAATGAACAGTGGAGTAAACACCGGCACCGACCAGCTAGCTAAATAATTCAACTAACTGTCAAGCACACACGATAAAGTGCTGCACAGATGCAGATGAAGGGAAGTACGAGGCATCAGCAGAAGTATGAGGCATCAGCGACGGTGAGAGTGAGAGTCTCGCCGTGAAACGCTGCGCTGCGGAATCCACAAGTCCACCAACCCACGAAGCAAGCAGGCAGGCAACCCCCCGTCCTCCTCCTGTGTCCTCCCCCCATCACCGAGCTCTGCCTCCTCCGTCTCTCTCCACCTGTCACGGCTTAAGAGACGGCCACTGCTTCTTCCACTTCATTATCAACCTCTCACTTGGAGATTTCAAACAGATTTAGACTAATGAGGAAGCGTTTAGAAACTCCGAGATGCCATCGTTTCTGAAAAGGAAGGGGGCGAAGATGTGTATACACACTCACACACATATACACACAAACACACAACCTGCAAAACACTTTCTCTCTCTTTCTCTCTCTCTCACACACACACACACACACATACACACACACACACACACACAAGCACAGCCCAGGCCTGTCAGCGCAGGTGAACAAAGTGAATAGGATATGTGACTGACAATAAAGATTTCTTTTAACATCAGTGAGCGAAAGGCTCAGGAGACAGGCAGCGGGGACAGATGCAGGAGTCGGCATCGCTCTGAGGGGCCGCGCCGTGTTTCCCACAGACCTGCAGATGCCAGCTTTAATGATGAGCCCGGCAAAGTTGCAGGCAGAAGATGCCAGCCGCAAATCTATTATTTCATTCGGATTCTTTTTTTTTTTTAAAGAGGGCATCCTAAATTTCATCCAAGTGTCACTAACTGCTTAAACTTTAATTCAGTCAGAACTCTGCTTCCTTTCCCCCCCCGTTAATGGGCCACATGGTGAGGAAAAACAACACATTATTTATTAATATTGTGTGGTTTATTTTTTATTTTTTTCCTACTTTACTTTATCATGTACCTCATTTCCCAGTTTCAGCATAATAGCTGCATGCTTGCGTATTCCGCATGCTGCTGAAACTTACTCTGGGAAAAAAGAGGACATCATGACGAGGGAAAAATAAAAAGTTTAAAAAGGTAATGAGATTGAATCAGGTTTTTGAAATGTTTTTCAAGTGAAAGAAGGTTAAAGCGGTGTGGAAATATTTTCCGTTCCCGTCTGACCGGCGCGGCCTTTCGGCAGGATGTTACACGTCCCCCAGCCTGCCAGATCATCATCGCTCTTAATGGTTTGACTGGTTGAACGGCGTTTGATTTCGGTTCCCGGTTAGTGGCAGTAACACGCCACCATCTCTGCTCAGCTTTCCAGCTCTTGCTTGCTCGCTCTGCTCCTTTCCCTGTATAATTAGTAATTAACACATTCTTTTGTAGAGCCCTCTTTTTATTTATGGGCAAACATTTGCCAAATCCCACACATTCCTTCGCCAGGATCAGATTAGCAGCGGAGCGGGCCGAGCTCAGAAAGCAGGCCAAGCCCTAGTCGATAACGCTAAAGCTCACAGGGCGACTAGTGAATCTGCCCCTGAATCGTCGATCCAAATATCTGGCTGCTTGATTGATGATTAATTAGTCTATGAGCTTGTGGCACTATAAGCAAATCTTATTTATTTTTTTTTTTTTACATGCCTTAGTAGCTACACAACACAGATAATACAACATGACTGCAGTGTACAAGAGACTGCATTCCCCTGCATGGGTAGACAATGTAACATTCATTTATAAACAAAAATCCCAAACCCCAGATCTAGCACAACTAATAAAAAAAAAAAAACATATATAAAAAAATATTTTGGAAAATGTAAAAAACTGAAAGTATTGTATGATGAAACAAATATGTGTTAATATGCAAGCAGAAATAATAATTTATTTATTTTATTTTATTTTTTTTACCAGGAAACCAACTTCTATGCAAGGTATGAACTTTGAGTGATTTAAATATATTGCATTATTCTGTTTCTGTAGTCGGTATTTGACCTATACAGTATGTGTAATATATAATATTGTAGACGCCTTCTACAATGTAAGTAATTTGTGGATAATGCTGTAACAAAGCTGTAACCTGATTAGCGCAGAACACCAACTGATGACACACAATAACAAAAAACTGATGAATAGAGTGAAGTTAGAAGAAGATGGTACCTTACAGTACGGCTAAACTGAGCGTCCAGACTTGTAACTTCACAACTGTTGCTGTGGATGATCAGGTATCTGGATGATCAGGTATCTGGATGATCTCGGCTCTGTCTGCTTCAGTGACTATCTTTCACCTAAATAGATATAGTAGATTTGTACCAAAGCATTGCTGCTGCTGCTATTGTAAAGACTGTCCTGTTCTTTTCCTAGGATTTATTTCGACACCATGGAGTCATCGCTTTTGGCTTTCTCATAGAGATAAATTTAAGGTTGTTATTGAATTAAATTAGCGCTGTTTGTATTTTGGAATGATTCCTTCACCCAGAAGAGGATCAGATCCATTTAGAGTCTGATTCCCCATAAGGTTTCCTCTTCAGGTCTCCAGGAGTTGCTTCTGGCTAGTTCATAAGCTATATCTGGATTTCTGTGAAGCTGCTCTGTGATAGTAGCTATATTTAGAAATGTTTTACAAATGAATCAAATTAAATTGTTTGAACTTTTTATCTATTAACCCACCCGAATTTTAGTCCTGCACTGCCGTTGTAAAGCGTTCCTTGGTAGACGAATTTGTTTATGCTAATCCTCCAGTCTTTGTGCTAAGCATTTCCTCTGACCGTTGATTTAATTAGCACCATTTAATGTGTTTTAAAGAACGTCCACCGAGACCCGAGACGGATCAGATCGTTTTCTCACACTTCCAGGAGGCTCTTTGTGTGTGAGCAGAAAGGCAAGACTACGTCTTCTTGCTGCTCTAAACGCCAGGTGAGTGAGGGTGCCGGAGGTGAGAAGGGTTTGGCCTGGAAACACAGGATGCTAGCCTGCCGAGATCGTAGAGCGAATGGCCCACTCGTGATTAGCGCCCGCCGGTAATGCTCGCACTTTGACAAGACACCTTTTCTACTGCTGCTGGTAACAAATGCAGGTGTTTAATTTAGAAATTAAGAGGGTGTGAAAGTTCATAAGTATGCTAATGCGTACAGGACTGGTTGAAAAAATGGGGGTGGGGGGTGTTGGGTACTGGAATTTTTATAGAGCTACAAAAAGAATATTCTTGTTAATGGAGGTGAGAAAAGGGACATCATTAGCATGCAGACAGAGCATGGCTTCAGGAGTGCAGTGCGCTTTCGCAGAAACGTTAATAAAATCACAGTATTTAACATCATGAGCTCTGCGTGACCATCCACAGAGGTTTTACACTTTTAATTCACAACTCCACCAGAATCTGGATGAAATCTCTGGACTTACAATATGGCCGTCGGGTACTGAGACTCAGCTTCATCCGTTTGTGTGCATGCACATTTAAACACATGCAGAAGCGATATTAAGGGGTCCAAGCACATTTGCTAGCCTCAATATATAATTAAGGTAAACAATACATTCCAAATGATTCAATCATTTCAGTAATAATAGAAATTTCTAGTGAAGGCTAAAAAAAACTTTTTTTAAAATGCTAACTTGCTACATAAAATGCTAGTTTGCTGTAACTTGTTAAACTTTCACGGTGAAGTTGTGCAGTTGCACCATCCATGAGATTTCAATGGTGAAATACGCGTCTTTTTACAAACCAGGAAGTTCAAACTAAAGCCGAAATACACGTGTATAATTTCCTGCTACGTCTCTGACAAGCAATTATAAAAGTTACTGCTTGCGTGTTTCTAGTAAACCGCTGAGCTAGCAGGATAAAATTTTTCCACAGAGTACATGTTTTAAGGATAAAAAAAACAAGAAAACTGCTGAGACGGTAATATTAGCCATGCTTTAGTGACAATCCTCACCTTATAGAGTGAGAGATATATAAAAATGTGGACATGTATTAGTTATGTAATCTCTCTGAGGGAGGATATACCAGAGTGTTTTCTGACAATTCGATTAAATGATATCAATTTAACCTTCACTCGCGTCTGCTTCGGTTGTTAGCCATTCTGTACGAAGCAGAAGGAAAGACTTACTTCCAAAATAAAGCAAACCATATTTCGCACTCGTCCCAGACACTCTGAGAATCAAGTTATAGGTGTAACTGTCTCTTACTAGCATGCTACCCAGTGTTTGTGGTTGCCAGCATGCTAGCCATCAGCACTAAAGTTAGCAAATGAAGTAGAGTGCTAACAAAAACCAAACTAAACTTCCAAGAGTTCTACAACTTGTTGAACTCAGATCCTGTAAGACTTCAATCAGAAGCAACCGATAAGTTAGCT
Source organism: Hemibagrus wyckioides (assembly GCF_019097595.1). Classification (NCBI taxonomy): domain Eukaryota; kingdom Metazoa; phylum Chordata; class Actinopteri; order Siluriformes; family Bagridae; genus Hemibagrus; species Hemibagrus wyckioides. The sequence goes on along the minus strand of NC_080718.1, from coordinate 4,468,735 downwards.
AACATACTAGCAAGAAATTCAGAAGTTAGCAAACAAGGTAAAAAAGTGTCACCTTGTCATAGGGTGCTTGCATGCTTTCCATTGTGTTTGGTGAGTTAGCTAGCAAACGAGCAAGCAGCGAAGTTGGCAGATAAGGTAGGTTGCTAATAAAATATTTGCAAAACAACCCTGTTATTAGGTTCCAAATAAAATCTGTAAGACTGAAGAGTGAAAGAACTGCAAGAACATTTACCGAGTATGACCATAAACTATTTTTTTTTTTTTTGGATCAGTAACAACACAGAGCTGCCGCTAAGTAAACAAATTTACAAACAAATAACTAGCTGTTACAGTTTTGTGTGTATTTGTTAGTTGTTTCAAATCTCCAGAACATTTCTACATCGCTACAGTCCTTTGGCACAGTTCAGGTGCTCAGAAAAAATCCCTGTATAAATGCTACAACCTAATGCTGATTCATGAGTCGACTCACTTTGATTCATGAGTCGATTTGCTTTGATTTAGGAGTCGAATCACTTTCTCACTGCGGTTGACTTCACACAATTGGAATTGGACCGAGATCACTGCTTTCAGACGCTAATTGCTGTGTTCTGCTTTATCTTCCTATCTATACACACAAACACACACACACACACACACACACACATACACACACACACAAAGATTCAAAGGTGTCATTTTTATATATTGTACACAAGTCCAACAATGACTCATATGCAAAAGTTTGAATCATCTTGAATCGTTTGAATTGTGTGTGTGGGTGTGTGTGAGAGAGAGAGATAGAGAGAGAGAGAGATAGAGAGAGAGAGAGAGAGAGAGAGGCAAAATAAGGACAGGACAGAGACACCACCGTCACAGATTTATGGAGTTCAATAAGTATCCTGAACCTCAGAGCCAAGTTAACACACTGCATAATTAAAACCTCGCAGCAGAGTCTTTTTCAAGTCGGAGTGTCAGAGAGAACGAAGTGCATTATCTCTCCTCACCACACACACACACACACACACACACACACACACACACACATTAAGTAAAGAACAAGAGAGCATTAAAAAAAGCATATGATGCATACAGTCTAATCGGATCTGGCCGTTATTAGCGCACACACTGAGGGGCTGGAAGTCAGTGTGTTGCTTCAGGCTACACATTAACACTATATTGTGTTACTCCTGAACGAGAGGAAGCGCTATATCTTGATATGTAATTAGTTTTTATTTCCTCGGGCGGTAAATAACACACTTTGCGGCACCAAAATACAACTAATAACCAGATAAACAGAACAGAGGTCAAGTATCAGAGCCCTGCAGACAACACACACACACACACACACACAGAAAAGAAGTACAAAAGACAAATCAAGCTTCACACACACTTTTTATCCACTCTGATATAACTGATATAAAAAATACCACAATCTTAGGACACAGAAAAGTATTTAAGCAAATATTTTGAGGATTTCTTTTAAATATTTCTATTCTTTTAGGAAGCTTTTATGAAACTCCAGACAGAAAATATATATATAAGGTTTAACAAAGAAACATGTAGACAAGAAAGAAAGAAAGAAAGAAAGTTGAGAATTAAAAAGAAAGGAAAAATGCAAGGAACAGGAGGGAGAAGAAAGAATAGAAACAAAAAGAAAGAAAAATAATTCAAAAGAAGGGAAAGGAAATGGAAAGGAAGTAAAGCAAGAAGAAGAAGAAGGAGAAGAAGAAGAAGAAGTGGAAAAGAAATAAATAATGATAAAAAATTCAAATAAACAGAAGAACCAAAAGAAGAGAAAGAAGAAAAAGAATGCAAAGAAGAGGGAGAAGTGGGGTAAGAAAGAAAGAAAGAAAGAAAGAAAGAAAGAAAGAATTCAAAAGAAAAAGGTGAAGAAGAAGGGAAAGAAAATGGAAAGGAAGTAAATCAAGAAGAAAGAAAGAAAGAAAGCCAGGAATTTAAAAAAAAAATCATCAATAAAAGAAACCGAACGAAAGAAAAACGACAGTTTGTAAGAAGAAGTCGAAGAAAACAGAAGGCAGAAGAATGAGAAGAAGAAAAGCAAGAAGAAGAGGAATATTTTAGCACTTTCTCAGACAGAGTAAGAGACTCGTCACACCTTTAACCTGCTGTCTCCTAAAAGATCATAAATATTTCCACAGGTGAGATGCAGAAACTCACACGAATAAATGAAACACACACACACACACACACACAGACACACACACAGACACACACAGACACACACACAGACACACACACAGACACACACACACACAGAGGTGTAGCCAGTCCTCGGTTAGTCTGGAGTGACGTTCCTGTGGGGAAATAAAGGTTCGAGACAGTTGGAAGCGTCTCTGGAGGTGAGGACGCTGGGACCCGAGGCCGGTTTCTGCGGCGGTGTGATCCTCCGAGCCGTGGCTCTGTATACGGAGGTTAAGTTTAGCAGCACACGCCGAGTTCTTTAGCCAACAGGCACATGCTAAAAGATTTATGACAAGTGGCAAGCGCCAGGGGTGAAATTCTCATTTTTCCCCCAAACAGCATCTCTTTAAACACAAACAGCTCCCTGAAACTGCAGAAAAACTAAAACAACACATAATAAAAACCTGAAGCTTGGCGCTCTGAAGCTCGGCACCGGAGCGTCTGGAACACCGTCATGGAGATGGTCCACCGTCATGGAGATGGTCCACCGTCATGGAGATGGTCCACCGGACGCAAGGGAAAGGATGAACTTTGACAAATGGGCTTTTGGAAATATCATATAGAACATGAATTAAATAAAAATAAATAAATAAATAAATAAATAAATAAATAAATGATTAAATAAAATGATGCCAAATGTTTCTGTATTTCATCTTCTATCAAAAATTTAGAGGGGTTTTCTTTCTTTCTATCTTTCTTTCTTTCTTTCTTTCTTTCTTTCTTTCTTTCTTTCTTTCTTGCTTTCAATATCGTATAGAATATGAATTTAAAAATAAATAAATAAATAAATAAATAAATAAATAAATAAATAAATAAATAAATAAATATGGAAAAAGAATAGATAGAAGACTGGGTTCTTTCTTTCTTTCTTTCTTTCTTTCTTTCTTTCTTTCTTTCTTTCAATATCATATAGAACATGAAATGAAAACAAATAAATAAATAAAAATAAATAAATAAATAGAATGATTCCAGATGTTTCCATATTTCATCTTCTGTAGGTTTCTATAAAACATTTATATAGAAAATAATAGAGATAGAAGAGGGGTTTTCTTTCTTTCTTTCTTTCTTTCTTTCTTTCTTTCTTTCTTTCTTTCTTTTTATTATGTGTATAAATATAAATATTTTTTTAAATTTTCTAGGATTTGATCATATAGAATATGAATTTACATAAATAAACAAACAAACAAACAAATAAATAAATAAATAAATAAAATGATGCCAGATGTTTCCATATCTCATCCTTTGTAGGCTTCTATCAAAAAATTTATATAGAAAGAGATATAGATAGATACAGTTTTGCATCTCCTAGCATTTGGTCAAAAATGTGTATAATATCAAATGATTTATTATTATTATTATCATTATTATTATATTTTATTTTATTTTTACAAATTAAATTATTATTATTATTATTATTATTATTATTAACAAATTATTTTTTTAAATATATTTCTTTCTGTAAGTTATTTATTTATACTCTTTAGGCTTTAGCATACATACATGCGTGTGTGTGTGTGTGACATGAACGCAGAAATGTGTGTGTATGTGACATGAATGCAGGAATGTGTGTGACATGAGCGCAAAAGTGTAAGTGTGTGTGTGTGTGTCTGTGTTTGGCTGCTGTGTTTGCCGAGATGTCAAAATGCTTATTGCACATTTTAAGCATCTTTTGAAATGATTATGAGCTTTTGGCCCATGAGCTTCAAAACCGACAAGAAAACAAAAATAAATGCGCGCACACACATACACACATTCACACACACATACACACACTCACACACACACACACACACACACGCACACACATCTCCAGAGCAAAACGCAGAAAAGAACAAACGCATGATTTTTTTGAAACCTGCTATAATAAGTGCAGAGGGATTTGGATGTTGCTTGCTTTTCCTCCTTTTTTTGTCTTGAAAAATCAAGTCTCGGAAGATTCCGGAAGGTGTAAGAAGAGACGCAGATCGAGAAGATCAGAAGACGAGCAGCCGAAGCTGTAATGGAGCAATAATGAGGAATTAGACGCACAGGAAGTGGGTTGTGTGTGTGTGTGTGTGTCTGCTGGGGAAAGCTTGGCCATACACTTCGTACTCTTCTTCTGCTGCTTTACTGAAAGCCAGCGAGGCTACGGAGCCACAGTTGTGTGGTGCGAGACGCTAATGAAAGAATGTCAGGAAGGAACAGAGGTAGAGTTTAGCGTGACGAGGAAATAACTCCATGAGTGGAACTTGGGCTTTATAAGTGATAAAAACTGCAGCGTCCGGCGGATTATTCTAGAAATACAAAGAACCTGCGCTCCTGAAATCAGCGGGATTGTTACACACACAACTCCGGAGAGTCAGGAAACACACGCACACACACACAAACACCATACCATCCAGTTTATATATCATACACACACAAACACACCATACAGTATATATATCATACACACACACACACACGCCATACAGTTTATATACCATACACACCCCATACAGTTTATATACCATACACACCCCATACAGTTTATATATCATACACACACACACACACACACACCATACAGTTTATATACCATACACACCCCATACAGTTTATATATCATACACACACACACACACACCATACAGTTTATATATCATACACACTATACACACACACACCATACAGTTTATATACCATACACACCCCATACAGTTTATATATCATACACACACCATACAGTTTATATACCATACACACCCCATACAGTTTATATATCATACACACACACACACACACACACCATACAGTTTATATATCATACACACTATACACACACACACCATACAGTTTATATACCATACACACCCCATACAGTTTATATACCATACACACGCCATACAGTTTATATACCATACACACCCCATACAGTTTATATATCATACACACACACACACACACACACACCATACAGTTTATATACCATACACACCCCATACAGTTTATATATCATACACACACCATACAGTTTATATACCATACACACCCCATACAGTTTATATATCATACACACACACACACACACACACCATACAGTTTATATACCATACACACCCCATACAGTTTATATATCATACACACACACACACACACCATACAGTTTATATATCATACACACTATACACACACACACCATACAGTTTATATACCATACACACCCCATACAGTTTATATATCATACACACACCATACAGTTTATATACCATACACACCCCATACAGTTTATATATCATACACACACACACACACGCCATACAGTTTATATGTCACACACACACACACACACGCCATACAGTTTATATGTCACACACACACACACACACGCCATACAGTATATATATCATACACACTATATACACACACACCATACAGTTTATATATCACACACACACACGCCATACAGTATATATATCATACACACTATATACACACACACCATACAGTTTATATACCATACACACCCCATACAGTTTATATATCATACACACACCATACAGTTTATATACCATACACACACACACACACACCCCATACAGTTTATATGTCACACACACACACGCCATATAGTATATATATCATACACACTATATACACACACACCATACAGTTTATATACCATACACACACCATGCAGTTTATATATCATACACACACACACACACACACAACATACAGTTTATATATCATACACACACCATACAGTTTATATATCATACACACACACACACACACCATACAGTTTATATACCATACACACACACACACACACCCCATACAGTTTATATGTCACACACACACACACACACACACACGCCATACAGTATATATATCATACACACTATATACACACACACCATACAGTTTATATATCATACACACCCCATACAGTTTATATACCATACACACACCATGCAGTTTATATATCATACACACACACACACACACACAACATACAGTTTATATATCATACACACACCATACAGTTTATATATCATACACACACACACACACACACCATACAGTTTATATACCATACACACACCATACAGTTTATATACCATACACACCCCATACAGTTTATATACCATACACACACCATACAGTTTATATATCATACACACACACACACACACACACACACCCCATACAGTTTATATGTCACACACACACACACACACACACACGCCATACAGTATATATATCATACACACTATACACACACACACCATACAGTTTATATACCATACACACAACATACAGTTTATATATCATACACACACACACACACCATACAGTTTATATGTCACACACACACACACACACACCATACAGTTTATATGTCACACACACACGCCATACAGTATATATATCATACACACTATACACACACACCCCATACAGTTTATATACCATACACACCCCATACAGTTTATATACCATACACACACCATACAGTTTATATATCATACACACACACACACACCCCATACAGTTTATATATCATACACACTATACACACACACCCCATACAGTTTATATACCATACACACCCCATACAGTTTATATATCATACACACACACACCCCATACAGTTTATATGTCACACACACACACACACACACGCCATACAGTATATATATCATACACACACACACACCATACAGTATATGTGTCACACACACACACACACACCATACAGTATATATATCATACACACTATACACACACACCATACAGTTTATATATCATACACACACACACACCATACAGTTTATATATCATACACACACACACACACACACACACACACCATACAGTTTATATATCATACACACACACACACAACATACAGTTTATATATCATACACACACACACACACACACCATACAGTTTATATATCATACACACACACACACACCATACAGTTTATATATCATACACACACACACACACAAACACACCATACAGTATATATATCATACACACACACACCATACAGTATATATATCATACACACACAAACAACATACAGTTTATATATCATATACACACACACACCATACAGTTTATATATCATACACACACACACACAACATACAGTTTATATATCATACACACACACACACAACATACAGTTTATATTTCATACACATACACACACACCATACAGTTTATATATCATACACACACACACACCATACAGTATATATACCATACACACACACACACCATACAGTATATATATCATACACACACACACACACCATACAGTTTATATATCATACACACACACACACACAACATACAGTATATATATCATATACAGACACACACAACATACAGTTTATATACCATACACACAACATACAGTTTATATATCATATACACACACACACACACCATACAGTTTATATATCATACACACACACACACCATACAGTTTATATATCATACACACACACACACACACACACACCATACAGTATATATATCATACACACACACACACACCATACAGTTTATATATCATACACACACACACACACACACCATACAGTTTATATATCATACACACACACACACACACACCATACAGTTTATATATCATACACACACACACACACACACACACCATACAGTATATATATCATACACACACACACCATACAGTATATATATCATACACACACACACACACACACACACCATACAGTATATATATCATACACACACACACACACACACACAACATACAGTTTATATATCATACACACACACACAACATACAGTTTATATATCATATACACACACACACCATACAGTTTATATATCATACACACACAACATACAGTTTATATATCATATACACACACACACCATACAGTTTATATATCATACACACACACACCATACAGTTTATATATCATACACACACACACACACACACACACCATACAGTATATATATCATACACACACACACACACCATACAGTTTATATATCATACACACACACACACCATACAGTTTATATATCATACACACACACACACACACACACACCATACAGTATATATATCATACACACACACACACACCATACAGTTTATATATCATACACACACACACACACACACCATACAGTTTATATATCATACACACACACACACACACACCATACAGTTTATATATCATACACACACACACACACACACACACCATACAGTATATATATCATACACACACACACCATACAGTATATATATCATACACACACACACAACATACAGTTTATATATCATATACACACACACACCATACAGTTTATATATCATACACACACACACACACACAACATACAGTTTATATATCATACACACACACACACACACACACACCATACAGTATATATATCATACACACACACACCATACAGTATATATATCATACACACACACACAACATACAGTTTATATATCATATACACACACACACCATACAGTATATATATCATACACACACACACAACATACAGTTTATATATCATATACACACACACACCATACAGTTTATATATCATACACACACACACACACACACCATACAGTTTATATATCATACACACACACACACACACAACATACAGTTTATATATCATATACACACACACACCATACAGTATATATACCATACACACATACACACCATACAGTATATATATCATACACACACACACACCATACAGTTTATATATCATACACACACACACACACACCATACAGTATATATATCATACACACACACACCATACAGTATATATATCATACACACACACACAACATACAGTTTATATATCATATACACACACACACCATACAGTTTATATATCATACACACACACACACACACAACATACAGTTTATATATCATATACACACACACACCATACAGTATATATACCATACACACATACACACCATACAGTATATATATCATACACACACACACACCATACAGTTTATATATCATACACACACACACACACAACATACAGTATATATATCATATACAGACACACACAACATACAGTTTATATATCATACACACACACACACCATACAGTTTATATATCATATACACACACACACAACATACAGTTTATATATCATACACACACACACACCATACAGTTTATATATCATACACACACACACACACAACATACAGTTTATATATCATACACACACACACACCATACAGTTTATATATCACATACACACACACACACACACACACACACAGACCATACAGTATATATATATCATACACACACACACACACCATACAGTTTATATATCATATACACACACACACCCCATACAGTTTATATATCATACACACACACACACACACACAACATACAGTTTATATATCATACACACACACACACCATACAGTTTATATATCACATACACACACACACACACACACAGACCATACAGTATATATATATCATACACACACACACACACCATACAGTTTATATATCATATACACACACACACCATACAGTTTATATATCATACACACACACACACACAACATACAGTATATATATCATATACAGACACACACAACATACAGTTTATATATCATACACACACACACACCATACAGTTTATATATCATATACACACACACACAACATACAGTTTATATATCATACACACACACACACCATACAGTTTATATATCACATACACACACACACACACAGACCATACAGTATATATATATCATACACACACACACACACCATACAGTTTATATATCATACACACACACACCCCATACAGTTTATATATCATACACACACACACACACACCATACAGTTTATATATCATATACACACACACACACACCATACAGTTTATATATCATACACACACACACACACCATACAGTATATATATCATACACACACACACACACAACATACAGTTTATATATCATACACACACACACCATACAGTATATATATCATACACACACACACACACAACATACAGTTTATATATCATACACACACACACACAACATACAGTTAATATATCATACACACACACACAACATACAGTTTATGTATCATACACACTCTATACATATACTACACAACACACACACACACACACACCATACAGTTTATGAATCATACACACTCTATACATATACTACACACACAACATACAGTTTATGTAACATACACATGCTATACATATACTACACAATACACACACACACACACACACACACACATAAACACACCATACAGTTTATATACCATACACATTGTACATGATACACACACACCATACAGTTTATGTACCATACACATTGTACATGATACACACACATTACACAGTTCATGAATCATACACACTCTATACATATACTACACACACACACATACACACACACACAACATACAGTTTATGTATCATACACACGCTATACATATACTACACAATACACACACACACACATAAACACACCATACAGTTTATATACCATACACACATCATACAGTTTATATACCATACACACATCATACAGTTTATATACCATACACATTATACATCATACATCATACACAAACACACACACACACACCATACAGTTTATATATTACACACACACACACACACCATACAGTATATATATCATACACACACACACACCATACAGTTTATATATCATACACACTATACACACACCATACAGTTTATCACACACACTATACAGATACCACACAATACACACACTATACATCATACACACACACACAACATACAGTTTATGTACCATACACACTCTATACATATACTACACAACACACACACACACACCATACAGTTTATGTATCATACACACTCTATACATATACTACACACACAACATACAGTTTATGTAACATACACACTCTATACATATACTACACACACAACATACAGTTTATGTAACATACACACGCTATACATATACTACACAATACACACACACACACATAAACACACCATACAGTTTATATACCATACACACATCATACAGTTTATGTACCATACACATTGTACATGATACACACACACCATACAGTTTATGAATCATACACACTCTATACATATACTACACACACACACATACACACACACACACACAACATACAGTTTATGTATCATACACACGCTATACATATACAACACAATACACACACACACACATAAACACACCATACAGTTTATATACCATACACACACCATACAGTTTATATACCATACACACATCATACAGTTTATATACCATACACACATCATACAGTTTATATACCATACACACACACACACCATACAGTTTATATACCATACACACATCATACAGTTTATGTACCATACACATTGTACATGATACACACACATTATACAGTTTATGTATCATACTCACTCTATACATATACTACACAATACACACACACACACACCATACAGTTTATGTATCATACTCACTCTATACATATACTACACAATACACATATAAACACACACACACCATACAGTTTATGTATCATACTCTCTCTATACATATACTACACAATAAACACACACACACACACACCATACAGTTTATGTATCATACTCTCTCTATACATATACTACACAATAAACACACACACACACACACACCATACAGTTTATGTATCATACTCTCTCTATACATATACTACACAATAAACACACACACACACACACCATACAGTTTATGTATCATACTCTCTCTATACATATACTACACAATAAACACACACACACACACACAACCTACAGTTTATGTATCATACTCTCTCTATACATATACTACACAATAAACACACACACACACAACCTACAGTTTATGTATCATACTCTCTCTATACATATACTACACAATAAACACACACACGCACACACCATACAGTTTATGTATCATACTCTCTCTATACATATACTACACAATAAACACACACACACACACACACCATACAGTTTATGTATCATACTCTCTCTATACATATACTACACAATAAACACACACACACACACAACCTACAGTTTATGTATCATACTCTCTCTATACATATACTACACAATAAACACACATAAACACACACACACACACAACATACAGTTTATGTATCATACTCACTCTATACATATACCACACAATACACATATAAACACACACACACCATACAGTTTATGTATCATACTCTCTCTATACATACACACTCTACACATAATACTACACACATACACAGAAACACATAACCACAAGTCAACACAATCTAGACATAATATGACGCACACAACATCATACACAAACACACACACACCATACAGTTTATATATTACACACACACACACACACACACACACCATACAGTATATATATCATACACACACACACCATACAGTATATATATCATACACACACACACACACCATACAGTATATATATATCATACACACTATACACACACCATACAGTTTATCACACACACTATACAGATGCCACACAATACACACACTATACATCATACACACACACAACATACAGTTTATGTACCATACACACTCTATACATATACTACACAACACACACACACACACCATACAGTTTATGTATCATACACACTCTATACATATACTACACAACACACACACACACACACACACACCATACAGTTTTTTGAATCATACATACTCTATACATATACTACACACATAACATACAGTTTATGTAACATACACACGCTATACATATAATACACACACATAAACACACACACACACACACACCATACAGTTTATGTATCATACTCTCTCTATACATATACTACACAAAAAACACACACACACACACCATACAGTTTATGTATCATACTCACTCTATACATATACTACACAATACACATATAAACACACACACACCATACAGTTTATGTATCATATGAACTCTATACATATACTACACAATAAACACACACACACACACACAACCTACAGTTTATGTATCATATGAACTCTATACATATACTACACAATAAACACACACACACACAACCTACAGTTTATGTATCATATGAACTCTATACATATACTACACAATAAACACACACACACACACAACCTACAGTTTATGTATCATACTCACTCTATACATATACTACACAATACACATATAAACACACACACACCATACAGTTTATGTATCATATGAACTCTATACATATACTACACAATAAACACACACACACACACAACATACAGTTTATGTATCATACTCTCTCTATACATATACTACACAATACACATATAAACACACACACCATACAGTTTATGTATCATATGAACTCTATACATATACTACACAATAAACACACACACACACACAACCTACAGTTTATGTATCATATGAACTCTATACATATACTACACAATACACACACATAAACACACACACACACACACACACACACACCATACAGTTTATGTATCATACTCTCTCTATACATATACTACACAATACACACACATAAACACACACACACACACACCATACAGTTTATGTATCATACTCTCTATATACATATACTACACAATACACACACATAAACACACACACACACAACCTACAGTTTATGTATCATACTCTCTCTATACATATACTACACAATACACACACACACACACAACCTACAGTTTATGTATCATACTCTCTCTATACATATACTACACAATACACACACATAAACACACACACACACACACACACAACCTACAGTTTATGTATCATACTCTCTCTATACATATACTACACAATACACACACACACACACACACACACCATACAGTTTATGTATCATACTCTCTATATACATATACTACACAATACACACACATAAACACACACACACACACACCATACAGTTTATGTATCATACTCTCTATATACATATACTACACAATGCACACACATAAACACACACACACACACACACACCATACAGTTTATGTATCATACTCTCTATATACATATACTACACAATGCACACACATAAACACACACACACACACACCATACAGTTTATGTATCATACTCACTCTATACATATACTACACAATACACACACACACACACACACCATACAGTTTATGTATCATACTCACTCTATACATCATACACACACACACACACCATACAGTTTATGTATCATACTCACTCTATACATCATACACACACACACACCATACAGTTTATGTATCATACTCACTCTATACATCATACACACACACACACACACCATACAGTTTATGTATCATATGAACTCTATACATAAACTACACAATATACACCACATATCACACACACACACTACATGTAGTATACACACTCTACACATAATACTACACACATACACAGAAACACATAACCACAAGTCAACACAATCTAGACATAATACGACGCACACAACATACACACCATACATGACATACACTATCTACACAAGGCCACACAATACACCACACACACACACAAACTACACGTCACACAGTACACAAATTACACACACCATATGCACCTCTAATTCACATAAACACACACACTACAGGAAGTATACACACTCTACACATACTACAAACACGATATACACCACATATTACATGCACACACACACACAACAGTAAATATACACACTCTACACATACTATAAACACAATATACACCACATATTACACACACACACACCACAAATATACATAATTTACACATAATGTGCACACAATACACACCATACATGACATACACAACACCACACAATACACACACACTTTTTTTGTATTTTGCACCTACATGTTATTCTCATTCATATATTTCAGTCTCATTTGTACCTGACAACAATCACACACACACACACACACACACAGAGTGAGGAATTAGTGTCGAATTTGAAAAGTGACAGAGGAAGAACAAAAAACAAAGCCGTCAATTTCACAATAATCGCCGGTGAAGAACAAGAGACGCGGCGCTATTCCTTTCGAACGGTTTGAGCTTGGGGGAAAACTTAAAAGACTTTGCGCTGACAAAAGATGACAAAAGCAATGCTCGGACCAGATGTCCCACAATGCATTGCGGCCTGGCAATAATTCAGGGCAGGACTAAACAGCTGGCTCTTTGACAGGAGAGCTGCCAAGAGCTGGCAACCAGAGACTGGCGGGGAAGCAGCAGGCTGCTAACCCCGCTCACATTTTTAATTAGATCCACACACCCATGTCTTTGAGCCATCGTAAATATACAGATGACATGCCGAGCATCATTTGTAAAGAAATATTTGCTTACAAAATACCGCCTGGATTTCTCTGGGTGTTTGGCGAGCGATTTCGGAAGCCAAAACGACTGCAGAAAAGTTGCCGCTTTCGGGCGGGGGGAAATGTATGGTTCAGTGCGAGAGCGTGCGAAGAGCAATAAACGTCCCTTAAAAACTTATTTACAGTCGCGAAGTGCTGCCGGTTATCTGATTTATTTCTGGTGAAAATCTGTATCAACATCAGCACTTCATATTTCAACGCTTCACAGGGATTGAGCGGCTTAGCGCCGGAGCGCCGTAGTTCACTGGAAAATCCTGCAGGAACATCCTGAAGTCATTTCATCCCAAGAAAAAAAAAAACCCTCCCCGTGCTGTAAAGGAACAGTAGGCTAGGAACGGAACAGTCCGGAAACAGATTAGCGAGATGAATGAACAAACTTGTGAGTTATGATTCATAATTTTAGCTCCAGAAATCTTTATGTGGCGGTTAAAACGGAACATGTGCCAAAAGAGTTACGTCCCGAAAAGTTCCATAGGGTGAGTTCAGGATCGGAGCTTGTAACTTGGAATTTAGCATAGCATAGCATAGAATTAGCAAATACTGGGGGGGTGGGTGGGGGGTGGCTTTAAGGTGATGTTTCATGATTTTCAAGAAGCTCACGTGATGCAACTTCCTGTCGAACGTCCTGTTGAACCTTTTTAGCAAACATTCCAAGTTGAGATTCCAGGTATTCCGAAAGAACTCTTTTTGAAGCTAATCTCCGTTAGGAACCTCGTTCTATCAGCTTATCTCAATGTAATTATAAGTTATATTGCTAGTGACCATGACACTACTAGTCGACGGCTAGTCGATTTGTCCCGTTAAAGATTCCATATGAAAGCCCATGATGATGCCATTTGGGAAGTTCAGGAACACTTCAGGAACCCAAAGAAGCTGATATGTGATATGAAAAACAAGTGCAAGGTTTATTTTTTTTCCACAACATGCTATTAATCCTGTCTGTGGTTGAGTTATTCAGTTTTGAATGCTTTAATCGTGAATATTAGAGAAAGCATATAGTCAAGGGTTAGGGGCTGTGGTTACAGGCGGGGCTTCCAGGTATAAAATCGTATACAAATCTTTCATTGAGGATGTAAAAACAAGGCTCTTTTAAAGATTTTTAATCGAGAATATTCTGCTGCTTAAACGTTGCTTTTCTACTTCTTCTGGCTTTTCCCTTCAGGGGTGGCCACAACGAATCATCTCTCTCCACCTATCCCTATCTTCTACATCCTCAACACTTGCACCCACTGGCTTCATATCCTCATTTATTACATCCATATCTCTCCTCTTTGGCCTTCCTCTTTGCCTGCTGCCTGGCAGCTCCATGTCCAACATTCTCCTACCAATATACTCACTCTCCCTCCTCTGGACATGTCCAAACCATCTTAATATGCCCTCCCTAACTTTGTCCCCCAAACGTCCGACATAAGATGTCCCTCTGATGTACTCGTTCCTAATCCTGTCCAACCGTGTCACTCCCAAGATCTTCAGCGCTGCTACCTCCAGCTCTGACTCCTGTCTCTTCCTCAGTGACACTACCTTTAAACCATACAGCATGGCCAGTCTCACAACTGTCTCGTACACCTTCCCATGGATATTTTTCTATCGCACAGAATTCCTGACACCTTTCTCCACCCATTCCAACCTGCCTGCACTCGCTTCTTTACCTCTTAAACGTTGCTTTTATTATTTATTTATTTAGAAATAATAAAATTGCCCTACATCTGGCACTTGAACCGAGGTTTACGAGACATTAGTACCAGTGACCGGAGGCTGTGGGTTCAAATCCCAGCACTTTTAAAAATCTCCACTCTCAGACCCTTGAGCAAGGTTGTAAAATTTTCAGTCGCTTTTAGCTGTGTTCAGATTGGATTCTGTCGTTAAAAAAAAAAGAAAAAAAGAAATAAAAATCTGCCAAATCACTTAGAACCAATGAACAATGGCAAAGGACAAAGAGACGGAGTTTCAATAAAAGCAGGTATTCGTCTGGGATCCAGAGGCACAGCTGGAGCAGGAAAGGTACTAAAGTACACAGATGACCACAGTTTCAGAGAAGGACAGCAGGATACCGAGGTTCTTAGATTTTGTTCTCTGGGTTTTTTATTTTTTTCATGTTGTGAAATATACCAGCTGTTCGTACTAGCATATGGTCATGAAGCAGAGCTGAGTCAATTCCCAGGAATTATAAAGAACGATGCTTTCTTAAGATAAACGTACAAGTAGAAAGTACAAATTCTACTTGGTCATAGGGCTTCATAAACCCTTCATAGCCCTTTTCCTGTCCTTCATCATTTGTTTATAAAGTATTATGCCTTCATCATCACCTCTCAAGATTGGACAAGGTTTTGTTTACTTGTATGTGCAGTTGACATAACACCTATGTCAGGTAATGTAGGTGACATTATGGTTGACATAAGGAGAGTTACTCTGCATTAGACAATCATGACATCAGACTTTGCAGCTCAGTGTAACATTTCTTAATGAAGCATTCAAAATAAAACTCTTATTTAGGATAAAAGAGAAAATATACATAAGGGTCATTAAGGTGTTATAAGTATTCACTAAAATGTTATAAACACACCTGACTTAAGCATGCAAGCCCATTGTAATGGCACCATGAAGTTATCGAAAGCTTTCCTTGAAAGTCTTATAGATAACAAAATAAAGATCAATGTGTTTAACTACACACAAGGTTGTTACACCGCTATTATTATTCATAACACTCTTATAAGGAGGAATATCTACAAGTTGCATGGAAGAATGTAAATCATTCAGGAAAGACTTGTCAGAAAAACATATTTTACATGACGCAGGTGTTACGTCAGCAGTGTGGCTGAGTGGGTCTATGTCAGCTCTTATAAAGGGCTTATGTAGGTGTTATGTAGCCCTTCTTATGATCTGCACCCTTATTTGCAATCTTACTTCTATTACCTTGCTTTGAGCCAAGTGTTAGGCATAATAATGGCTCAGTGGGTCTATGTCCGTGTATTAAAGGGCTTATGTAGGTGTTATGTAGCCCTATGAATACTACCCTAATGTGAAATTCTACTCTGCTTACTTTGCTTTGAACCAGGTGTTATGTATGAATTATGGCTAGGTCTGTTTATGTCAGCTGCCTTGAAGGGCTTATGTCGGTGTTATGTAGCCCTATAGACACCACCCTTATGTAAAATTTGACTCTTTTCACAGTTTAATTTTTGACTTCTTTGCTTTGACCCATGTGTTGTGTTAACTAGTTGGCTAGGTCTGTTTTATCAGCCATCATAGAAGGCTTATGTAGTTGTTAAGTAGCCCTATGAACATCTCTCTAATGTGAAATCTGACTCTCTTTACTTAAATTTTTTCTGGTTTCTTTGCCTTTTTGAGTACAAAAACACTCCCCACGCTAAGGGATCCATCTCACCCCTTCCTTTTTCTCCTGAAAGGTCATGAATAACTCCTGGAACAAGAGCCTAACCTTAGAGAACACAACAGAGGATGACCAGGAGTGAAATATGGACCATCTGTGGCCATCGCTTACAGCTTGATGTGACCCATGAGCAGGAGGCACTTGGCACATCTGCCCAGGTTTGTCAGATCACTGAAGTTTGGAAGGATGGACAGTCTCCTCCTGCTGGGTACAGCTGGGACTCTGGGATTGATCAGATCAGTCCAGAAGTGAGGGGGGAGAAGACTTTTTTTGAGAAGGGAGAAAGGAAGCTGACCAGACCCTCTGGAGTTGAGGATACGTTCCTTCCCAATCACTGGTGGAAATGTGATTTCCTTTTGCGATCCATGAAGGAAGTTTGCAGCTTGGTGCATCTGTGCGATGCATGTGGCACTCAGACATCAAAGAGCACACTCTTAATTGCTTGGATGCGTCTCTCTGTTTAATGAGTGGAAGATTTAAGGCATTGTGTGAGGCAGGGGCATTTTGCTCAGAGATGGGTTGATTGCCGTCTCTGGGGTTGATTTGTAGGGGCCTGCCATGGCTAGAATAGGCCTCGGAGGCCTTTGGCACAAGGCCCAGACAGAGAGGGCCACTGGGGGTGGTGGGGATGGCGGTGGCGGCTGCAGCGGTGGAGGTTTTGGTGGTGTTGGTGATGAATTGCGAAAGGGGGGTTGAGTTGAGTTGGGGCTGAGAGCAGACAGAGCTCCAGGGCAGGTGTTAAAATAAGCACCCTGGCTCTTTCAGTGCTGATCC
Source organism: Hemibagrus wyckioides (assembly GCF_019097595.1). Taxonomy (NCBI): domain Eukaryota; kingdom Metazoa; phylum Chordata; class Actinopteri; order Siluriformes; family Bagridae; genus Hemibagrus; species Hemibagrus wyckioides. The sequence continues at coordinate 4,448,904 of NC_080718.1, read as the reverse complement.
CTGTAAAAACAAGTCCGTCTGCCAGGCTGCAGTCGACCCAACAAGGTGCTAACACATGGGCTGGTTGCTGCGAGACGGAGTTCGCTGTTTACAAGATCTCTGCTCCTTGAAAACGGCTTGAATCGGATCATTTATCTTCCAGTTTTTTGTCGTGCTCTCTTTTGGTTTTTTCCCCCTTAAGCTTTTTCATTGTCAAGTGCGCAAGCAGGCATTTGTCACAGGCTTTGGTTTAAAGAAGAGCGAGTGGGAAGTGTGCGAGGTCAGTGACGGCAGTTCTGTCTCGATAATTAATTATGCATTCAAAATCCAGCTAACACATGATTCCTGTTGGGGCTTTGAGTCAGTGGGATTTGAGCTCATGCTCTACATATACTTAGCTAGGAGTGTAAAAGGTGTTAAAAACATGCATAAATTGTTTAAGGATCACACTTCCAATAGCGATCGCACCTTTTTTCCTTTCCTTTTTTTTTTTTTTAAATAATGTTCACAAAGATAAGCACTGCCCCCTGGCTTGATCCACATTCATTTAGAATGACGTATATTGTGCCGACATTTTAGACACAAATCACTTGACCCTTGCTCTCATTTGTCATTCGATATTAAGATCTGAACCTGTAGAAGTGCCTCAGGGACTTGCACCTGGCTTTAGACTACAACCAAAACAAAACTTTTTCCTTCATGTCTTCATGTTTCCAGTTAGCTATCTTGAGGTTTCACTAAAAACAGTTTTATACTTGTTGAATTCTCAATTCAGATTGCTCAGGAAAGCTAGGTAGTTTTAGCTGTTGTATTAACATGACAAGTCTCATTATGAATAGGATTTCAGGGAGTTTTTTGTGATTGCTGCCATATTGTTGCAGCCAAAAATGCTTGATTTTGCAGATTTTTTTTTTGGCATGTTATAAATGTGAAAATACAACTAATAAAATAAATGTTTTAATTTCCACTAGAATGAAGTACCAGATTCAGTCCTGGATTTTGTGCAGTTTTTTTTTTCTTTTTTTCTAATTGTTGCAGCCAGAAATGCTTGATTTTGCTGATATTCTTTCTAAATCTGCAGAGCAAATAATGTTATAAATATAAAAATAAAGATAATAAAATACAAATATAATCAATGTTTTCATTTTCACTCAACTGAAGTATCGGATTCCTTCCAGGATTTATTAATTTATTTATTTTATTTATTTATTTACTTATTTATTTATTGTTATTTTCTGCAGCCAACAAACAAATGTTCGATTTTACAACGGCTGTGGTCAATTTTATTTATTTATTTTTTTTTTTTCTAAAAACTATTTGGATTTTTATAATCACAAGCACATGATATTTCTTTTAAACTCCTAAATAAAGACGCCCGTGAATCGAAGAAGGCTTCGGCTGAATCTGTGTTATTGTGGCGATGTCACACGACACGACAAGAATCTACTGTACACACAGCGGGCTCCTTCACCACGTCAGGGCCTTCGAAGTAAATCCCAGACCTGTCCTTCATTCTGGAAATAAATAACAAACTTTCTGGAAATGTACAGGATGAAGTCTTCCAGCTGGAACAGTGGCACAGGAACACTCGATGTTGTCTGGAGGACACACACTCAGGATAAAAAGGAGGATTTCTAACAAAAGGAGCAATATTTTCCCACTTTTCCTGCTTATCTCTACAAAAAAAAGTAGGTTTTTGCGAGCTGCGGCCTGTCGGTCGTGTAAGGAGCTTGGCATTTCATTTGTGGCTGTTATCACGGAAGTGACAAAATGACTGGGTAAATACGAGACCATAATGAACCACACTGAAGAGTGAGTCTACTTCCCATAAAGTGTGCCATACACACACACACACACACATTTGCCTGGCATGAGGTTTTAATACGAAGCAACTATTATAGTGTCTGGAAAAATGAACTTTTAAATCTGTTCTTTCTTTTTTTCTTTTTTTTTGATGCTTGTCCATATGCTCAACAGGCCAGATTTTTTTTTTTAGCTAGCTTGTTAAATGTCTCCCGACGAAACTCAGTACTAGTCCTGTAGCCTTGTGCCATGTTTTATATATATGTATATATATATATATATATATATATATATATATATATATATATATATATATATATATATATGTATAGCTAATATATCCATCGATCCATTGTCTATACCCGCTTTATTCCTAATTAGGGTCACGGGGGTCTGCTGGAACCTATCCCAGTACACATTTGGCGAAAGGCAGGGGTACACCCTGGACAGGTCACCAGCCCATCACAGATAGCTGATACACTTGGTTCTCATTCACATACTAAGTACTAAGATCAGTAGCGTGTAGAGACTAGAGACAGAATGCTAATCCAAAAAAAAAAACAACCCACGCTAACCAGACAGAGCGGATTAAACCAGGAATATCCGTAATCAAAAGGAAATCAAAAGGAAACTACGGCTTGGAATGCGTGATAAGGGTCAGTAAGAAGAAGCCAAAGAAACAGGAAAGAATAATTCAAGATAAACACACATATACAACTCAGAGGAAGCTTCCGAATGATCATAGCTCCTTTGCTTGGTTAGCTGTTTGAATAACCATCTCACAACTCTCCTGGATTTTTTGTTTGTTTTGTTTGTTTGTTTGTTTTAGAGTAACACTAGCTAGGCTAATGCAGCAATCTAGGTAACAAACTAGCATAATCTAAATCTAAATATTGTTGCGGTTCTTTTTTTTTTATGCAACAAACAATGCTCTTAAGCTAATCCCTAAGTACACATTTAGGTCTGTAGGCAAGTCATTTAACCATATACTGTGTTTTTGCTCTTCTGTATTCTTCATTTTGAATGAATCATTAATATCGACTCTGGAACAACGGTCTCACAGAGCGATTTGTTCATTTTGTACGAATCCTTAATGTGACTCTGGAAAAACGAGTTGTCTCAGAGAGCGATTCATTCATTTTAAACAAATCCTTAATATGACTCAGGAACAACGAGGCATCTGAGAGAGCGATTTGTATTTTTGTACGAATCCTTAATATGACTCAGGAACAACGAGTCGTCTCAGAGAGCAATTTGTTCATTCTGAACATTTTGCGGAATGAGATTCAAAGATTCATGTCAGTAAAATGACCCCAAATTCCCATCACTAACACACAAACACACACACACACACGGCTAGGATATTTGGATAGCCTGGGGTTTGTATTCTTCACCTAGACATAGTGCACTGCACAGTTTGAAGCGAGAAGTGATATTGAACACACACCCACACACACATACACACACACACTCCATATAATACATTTCCACTGAAGAAGCAAAACGTGATAAAGATTCCATCTGACATTTAAAACACTGGAGTTGCACCTGTAATTGCCAATGCTTGTAATTTGACCACAATGTTTACAGTCTCGTAGGTTGGAAGATGTGAGGAAACATCCGAACCCATTCACTGTAATGAAAATGAAACGTGCTTTACACACTTTACACACACACACACACACTCACGCAAACAGCTGTCACAATAAACTTGTCCAAAGTAGCACCTTCACTGTGATTATGTTGAGAGTTTTGGCACAGAAGCTCAGCTAATAGCCATTTAGCTGATTCAAATAAGGAGATATTGGAAGAAAGTTGCTGCCCGAGTGCTTTCAAAGTGACTGCCAGCGCTGGAGGGGAGGCGTGTTTCCACTTCAAGAATTAGTCTAAATTCATCGGAAATCATTCGGGAGTAGCAGCGGTGCGACCTTTTTTTTTTTTTGACGCATTAACAATGTGTGCACTTTTCTTCCAGTGTTTAAAATAAATAAATAAATAAAATAAAACCCGAGCATGCACGACGATTAGCCGTAAAATTTCTTAACTGATCTATTGGCTTTTTTAATTGACAGCTGATTAAAGGAAAGCTCTCAGCACAAAGACGGACACGCGGGCAGGTAAAGCGTGTACAGATCGAAATACGATGCATTAAGCCCGAGGCTTGTTATACATGAAGTCTTTCAGCATGTTCACTTTAGTGTTATTAACAGGTCCATTAACAAGATAAGGAAGCTATCAACGTTGATTACAGATTCATTACATATCGAGCAAGGCCTAAGCCAAAAGGAACAGTTTGTGATCTTTATGGATTAAAGCCGACAGTGTGAGATGTCATCAATTACATCTGATTCCTCTCGCAATCCTGACAGCCAGGGATTAAATAATGTCAATCTTTAAAAAATCAAAGCAAATCATACATCTTTGGGTAAATTATAGATGACTGATCTATCTGTGGTGGCACGGTGGCTTAGTGGTTAGCACATTCGCCTCACACCTCCTGGGTTTGAGTCTCTGTATGGAGTTTGCATGTTCTCCCTGTGCTTGGTGGGTTTCCTCCGGGTGCTCCAGTTTCCTCCCACAGGCCAAAGCCATGCTTCTAGGCTGATTTTAGTCTCTAAATTGCCCGTAATGTGTAAATGCAAGTGTAAGTGTGTGTGTGTGTGCCCTGTGATGGGTTGGCACTCTGTCCAGGGTGTATCCTGCCTTGGTGCTTGATGATGCCTGAGACAAGCACAGGCTCCCTGTGACCTGATGATAGATCGGATAAGTGGTAAAGACAATGGAATGGAATGAAATGAAATGATATATCTGTAGTTGGACAAAATGAAGACGACATTTGGCGTGAGCTACTATGCGTGTTAAAACTTCATTATACCACTGTACTGCTGAATTTTACATTATGATTGGTTACAGATGGTCCCGCCCATGGGAGTTGATTGACAGGTTGGGTTATCATAAAAAAAAGAAAAATTGGAAGAAAAGAAAACAAAACAATTTAAAGTCTTTCCGGAAGATTCATGGTGGCCGTGGTCTTGTCAAGCATGACTCCGCCTCCATTCCCAGCGCAAGAGTTCTTACTGAATCTTTTTAGAAGGATAAAAATGTAAATTAAAATCAATCCAAAGAATTTCTGGCTGATTTACGATCAGTGTGGTCTAATTCAGCATGACTCCACCCCCATTCCCAGGGCAAGAGTTCTTACTGAATCTTTTCACAAAGTTAAAATTGCAAAAGCAAATCAATCCAAACACTGTATGGCTGATTCACAAGTGGGTGTGGTCTCTTCCCGGTTGACTCCACTCCCATTCCCGGAGCAAGCGTTCTTACTGAATCTTTTTAGAAGAAAAAAATGTAAATTAAAATCTATCCAAAGAATTTCCAGCTGATTTACAATGGCCGTGGTCTAATTCAGCATGACTCCGCCCCCATTGCCAGGGCAAGAGTTCTTACTGAATCTTTTTAATAAACATAAAAAGGCAAATGTAAATCAATCTAAAGACTTTCTAATTGTTTTACAATGGGCATGGTCTTTTAAAGCATGACTCCACCCCCCATTGCAAAGGCAAGAGCTCTTACAGAATCTTTTTAATAAAAAAAAAAAATGTAAATCAGTCCAAAGGCTATCTAATTGTTTTACAATGGGCATGGTCTTTTAAAGCATGACTCCTCCCCCATTCCCAGCGTAAGAGTTCTTACTGATCTTTTCACAAAGTTAAAAATGTAAATGTAAATCAATCCAAACACTGTCTGGCTGATTCACAAGTGGGTGTGGTCTCTTCCCGGATGACTCCACTCCTATTCCCAGGGCAAGAGTTCTTACTGAATCAATTATAGAAGGCTAATTATCATTTAAATCATATTTTATGGCTTTCACACTCTACATTTGGGATAGACACAGCCAGCAGAGAGAGAAGTGCTGCTCATTCTTCCTGTACAGTTCCAGAGATAGTGCCGAGTTAATGCCAAGGTGCATGGAAGCTGTTCTGGTGGTCAGACACTGCCACTGAGCTGTGAAGCTATTTGAAATGCCAGTAGAGATCGTCTTGCAGAGAGTTTTAAAAGGAAAGAATAACACAGCCCAAAACTCGAACCCACCACCACCATCATCATCATCATCATCAGCCAGAAAGTGCTGCTCTATCCTACTCCTCGGTCTGGAGCTCATTACCTCTGCGGCCTGCCAAGTTCGTCACTCCAGGAAGCCGGGGACTGGAGTCTCTGAGCTGCCTCCGCTGGACAGCCAGCAAGTGTGTGGAGTCAGCAGAACTCCCTGCCCTGTTCTCCGCAAGATCAGCAGGAGAACTGGAACAAGTTAACGGTAGCCAGGCTGCATTTTGGATTTGAAAAGTGCTTTGAGAGGGAGTGAGTATGCATCGAGTCAGTGGCATAGAGTCAGAACCCCGAAATAGAACTGCTGCTTTTAGTGTTTCAGATACTATCATCTGGATTAAACAGAAATCAGAGCATAACTACTGACATGAGTGCTTTTGAGTTTAAAGAAACATTCAGCAAATTGAATAATTGCCTATAACCTAGTAGCTAGCCTGTGAAATAACTGTAACTAGCCTGTAAAATAGCTACTTCTCTAGCCTGTGAAATAGCTATAGCTAGTCTGCGAAACAGGTGTAGCTAGTCTATAAAATAAACGTTTTTAGTCTGTAAAATAGCTTTATCTACCCCGTGAAATAGCTGTAGCTAGCATGTAAAATCGCTGTTTCTCAAGCCTGTAAACCAGCTGTTTCTTTAGCCTGTAAAATACCTGTAGCCAGCCTATACAATACCTGTAGCTAGTCTGAAAGATAGCTGTAGTTAGCCTGTAAAATAGCTGTTTCTATAGCCTGTAAAATAGATGTTTCTGTAGTCTGTAAAATAGCTGTTGCTAGCCTTTAAAATAAACGTTTCTAGTCTGTAAAATAGCTATAGCTAGCCTGTAAAATATCTGTTGCTAGTCTAGAGAATAGTTATTGCTAGCCTATAAAATAACTGTAGCTGTAAAGCCTCAGTGAAGTCCATGAGCCATATAACAGATCAGATACTGCCTCTTCATGCTCTCTTACAGATACACATCTACTGCTTTGTCGGAAAGGGAAGGTCAATGTCCGGTATTCTTTGAGTTCTGTCCCTTAGAGCCCTTATCTTAACTTAGCCACATCTATCAATGTCCACTGAGGATGTCTTTCCTCCAGAGCATGGTCCCGAAGCTACGCTCCATGTCCACCACCTGAGACACACACAAGCGCACAAGCCCCTTCTCTCAGCTCCTTCAGTAAGAAAACTTGAAATGGTTCAGCCTTCAGCCCATGACTTTGCTCTGGTCACTCTTCACCACCAGCCTTTTTTTTCTCTCCTTACCCCAGCAGCTGAATTCATTCCGAGTGTAAATTTAGACGGGGCTGATGGCACCGAGAGGACGATCAGGGTAAATCTATCGTGGCTCGTGGATGGACTCGCACACGGACTTCAGCTTGGAATATTTTCTGCAGTGGCTTTTTATGCACTGGATGCATAAAATACATTGCATTGGATACCGTGATGCATTGGAGCAAGTAGAATGAAACACCATTTTTAATTAATCAGAGCTCATCGACTTCCTTTCATATTCCTCCAATCTAAGCTCTTTGACCAGTCCAGCAATTTATTTATTTTATTTTTTTGGGGTGGGGGTGGGGGTGGGGGTGGGGTCAGTACTAGACACAGTGAATGCTATTGGCATGTTCTATAAGTATTCCACAAGTTTCAAGGAGCCTTCCGGAAAACAGCGGTCCTGAAACCCTCGAAAAACATCTGCAGTAACAATCAGAATGTTAGTCAGGGAAAGACTTCGTCTTATCTTACGGTAGAACTGTTCATGGAAACGTTTAGCTTGTAAATAATTCATTCATCAACACATCCTTATTTTTATTTTTCAGTCAGTCAAATTTCCTGAATTGTGTAAAAATGGTGCAGCTAGCCTGTAAAAATAGCTCTGGCTAGTTTGTGAAAATAGCTGTTATTAGCTTCTAAATGTTTCTAGCCTGTAAAGTAACAGTTTCTAAACTATAAAATAGCTGTAGCTAGCTTGTCAAATAGCTGTTGATAGCTCTTAGAATAGCTGTTGCTAGCCTGTAAAATATCTGTTGATAGCTGGTCAAATATATTTTGCTAGCCTGTAAAAAAAGCTGTAGCTAGCTTATGAAATAGCTGTCGCTAAGAGAGTACACTTAAGAGTGCAGACATTTCCAATTAAGAACAGATTCATTTCAAAAATCTCAACAATGTTCAGTGTATCATGTGTCCTAGCGTACAGAGAAACGTGTATGGATTTCACGTTGAATAAATATGTCAGTGAAGCTCTCTAACTTTTGGCCCTGCGTCTTGTACAGATCTGTCTGAATCACACACACACACACACACACACACAGAGCCGAGCTGGCACTAGGGCTGATTAGCTCCGTCTGCATATTCAAACTCCATCTCTCTTGGATTTTTGGCAAGTGGCGACGTGAAGAGGAGAGTGTCTGCTAATGAGGCTAGTCAGCGAGAGGCTCTAAATATTTTCACAGCTTATTTGGACATTTCTGCCCAGTGGATATGCGGGCTGCGCTTTGATGAGGTGAAGCGTCATTTGGCACGACTTTCCTTGCCGGTCTAGGGAGCTCCAATTCCACAGTGCGCACCTGTAGTGTGAATATTATGATTCACCTTAAAGAGGAATGCTTAACATCCTCAAATTGACCCCAATTTAGGCTTAAACTCGCCTGACAACTGCAAAGCTACTCTTTTAGTCCGGGCTAATGGGCCATTTAGGCTAATAGCTTTTTCGCATGGTGGTGAATATGGACGGGGGGGGGGGGGGACAAAACAAAAAAAACAACCTTTATTTGTGTTACTGATGCTGTTTATTCTTTCCGATTATTTCTTTCTTTTACATCAAAACACATGATTATCATTTGCTTAAGTTGAATTTTAATCATCGACTTTCCTGTTCAGAGAGAATTGTGATAGACTTGGAACATGACCAAAGAATTAACACACACACACACTTGCTCCCCCACATGGTAAGGAAGCACAAGCACCCATTAATACGCGACTCATTGAAATGCGGCGACAGCTTCTTGGCTGCGGCTGTTTTATTTTTTTTTTGCGCTGCCTGACAGTCGTGGTCACCGCATAGCAGACCTCACCTACACTCGGGGCGAAGATAAATCCTGCGTGATTGATTGGAGGGGCTTTATATTCATTCATTAGCCGAGGCCCTGTCAGACAAGCCCTGGCAGGTACCTTCATGTTCGCAGACTTTTCATCCCAGTGTGGTCTTGAGCTCGGAATCTACAGCTTATTAATGACATTTTAGACATTAATATTGCACGGATTAGGGATATCCTATCTCCTTTGTTCCCCTGACAAACCTTATACTGTTTTTTCCCCTATTTCTTACGTCTCTCTATCTCACTCTCTCTCCTTTCTCGTATATCCTTCTCCCCTCCATGTGCCCTCTCTCTCTCTCTCTCTCTCTTCTTCTCTATTTTTGTCCCTGTCACTTGCTCTTTTTCCAAATGTCCTTTTTCCACCCTGCCTTCGAGGACAGGTCTAGTAATACAGTTTGAGCGGTGTGAAAAGGACCTATCATCATGCACATTATTACATTTTTATCCTTGTCTCCGCCGTAGCATTTCCCAGGCTCCCTCTCTCCCCCTCTTTCTTGTGCACTCTTGACGCAGTCCAGATACCCCGGAGCGCATGAGCCCTTTTGCCGTGACCAATCCAGCAACAGCGGAGCGGCGAAGAGAGGAGGGTCTGAGGCACAGTAGCGCTGATATATATCCCAGATCAGCGCCTCTCTCGCTTTAACCCCCCGCTGTCAGATAACGTCGCCATGCTGTGGCATTTGGAGTCTCGGTCACGATGAGACGGAAGGCCACCGAGTCGGGAGGAGGAAACAACCCGCGGGTCTGATGTTGACATTTCTCAAAGTCGCAAGACTGGTAGCGTGGCCCGTTCGAATGCTCTCTGTTTACGCGAGACAGGGCCCAGTGTGAGACGCAACACAGCCTGCCTCTCGCAGCCGTCCACCGCTGATTCACACAGTCGGCCATTTTATCAGGCAGCGTGTGAGCGTAAACAACGTTTATGTTCAGCTCCGCAAGCAAATGTGATGCTTGAATTTCTGAAGTGTATATTAATATTATATAGAGAACCTCGGTATATACATTTAATTCGTTCTGGAGGCGAGTTCTTAAGGTGAAAATTTGCATTGCGAAATGAATTTTCCCATAAGAAATAATGTGACCGAAATTACCAATATGAAGCGTATGCAAATATGGCTGCTTACAAAGAACTGACCCAAGCCAAGCATTCCACGTCAAGGCTCCTCACAGGAAGTAGTTAAGGGTCTAGGGTGTTGATCGGGAGTTCAGGGTGTAAGCCTCAGCACCGGCAAGCTTCCACAGTTGGGCAATTGAGCAAGGCCCTGAACTCTCTCTAGTCCAGGGGCTGTATCATAGCTGCCCCTGCACTCTGAGCCCAACCTCCTCAGCTGGGATATGCAAAGAAAAGAATTCCATGATAATAAGAAAGAATAAGATTTATATAATTATTATAGTTTGTGATAGTCACTTTCTATAGTAATGACACAACGGGGACTCTGCATAAAGTTGGTGTTAATGGAAGGAGTCTCCAGTGTCAAGAGGAAAAAGCTGGAACTTTATATATCATCATCAGAACTCTGGATTTTATGCTTTGCAGTTTCAAGTTGCTTTTTTCAGTCTCAATTAGATCAAGCAAGCTAAAAAAGAGCTGAAAGAATCAGTCTTTATAGTTACCAAAATACGAAATGAGAACTGCTTTTTTTCCTGAACCTTTCAGAAAATTACTAAGATTACAATCATAATTATAGCCTTACTATGTAATATTAACAACACTGACTGATGATTAAGCCTGAAGTATCTCTAGTATGGTTTGGCAAGCGGTTGATGCTAAATGTAATTTGACTCATGTATAATGACTCATTTTTTTTAATAACACATTTGAGGAAAATGTTGATATTCTAGAAGGTTCTGTGCCATTTTTAGTGTCACTCTGCCTTCATGTTATTGTACAACAGCTTTGTGGTAGCTAAATTAGCCAAACTGTTAGTCAGTCTTCAGCTAGTTCTAGCAACAGTTCGAACAGCGAAGGTCTGAAACATCACGTTAGTCAAACACATTAGCATAAGTCAAACAGAGCTTGCTCATGAACTCTCCTTTCTATCCTTATTAGCCTTCGGAATCCTGTCAAATTCCAAAAATGCCCCTTTTTTAGCGTTCTCCTCGAATTCCCCTCCCTTCCACCGCTTCTCCGAGACAGTCAGTGTAGAGTCTCTTCGCTTAATGGTGCGACTTTGACTCTTTTCCAAGGAGCTTAGCCCGCACTTGACAACACCACCTCCCTCTTGAGGAAAGACGGGGCCCGATATAGCTGTCCGTCCTTATAGAGAGCACTTGCCAAAGCCACGTTTATTAGCATTAAAATCCTCCTCAACTTCTCAGCCAAAGATTAGTGGCTTTTTTCCACGTATTCTCCCTCCTGGTCCATATGGAAACAGTTCTCCACGTCCCAGAATTACCCCTCCTCCCGTCCCCTGCTCTCGCGCCTCCCGCTCTTTTAAGATTACTGGCATGGCAACTTCAAAATGGCTTCAGATCCCCGCGCCGGCTCACACACCGGAGCTGGAATGTCTGGCTGTCTGCGGTACACGGTGGCCAGGCGAGCGCCCTGAAGCCAGCAGGTGGCCACATGAGAGAAAGACGAAGCGAGAAGGTGGAGGTTTGGCGGGATCGGGAGTGAAGTTTGACTCCACGTGCCTTTTGCCAGAGTTGGACCTGGTTTAAATTTGGTTAAGCGTGAACGTTTGTCCCATGTGCCACTTTGGCAGAGGTCGTAAATACACACTTTTATACACACTTCATCGCTTGGTGCACATCTGTGCCTTTCTTTAGCATCAGGAGCTTTAAAGCAGCTAGGCTTTAAAATCCACACACACACATACACACACTTGTGCATTTATACTGAAGGTTAGAAGAAAAAAAATTGCTGTTAATTAAGTGACAATGTTTTTTTTTTTTTTTCCGTCATGCCGGTTGCCCTCTACTGGCACTTGTAGTCACATGCACCTCAGTTAGCTCAACTAAATGCTCAAAAAAAATCTTCACAGCTTTAATAAAGCATCTTAAGTTAGACAGATATAAATAACTCATCCCCTCATACTCATAGCTCAGGCCTATTAATTACCTGCTTTGCGCTCTGCATGGGTTACCTGCACCCGGTGCTGTTAATGCTTCCCCTTTGACCGGGCCCAGCTCCTCGAACGCCTCTATGGGGACGAGCTCTAATTAATCCTCTGTTACTGTTGTAATGGTGTCTTCCTGAGGGAGAGCCGGGCTAAGCGCAGAAATATTCTTTCATTCTTCCATTGTAAACAACAGCTCATCTCTGGAGGGAGGAGGAGGAGGAGCTGGAGGACGTGGAGGAGTCGGAAGGGGGGGAATTTCTGGATCATAGGAAGAGGAGTAAATAATCATCATCATCATCATCATCATTCTAATAATACTAATAATGAGTGGGACAATATTTTAATGTGGATCTGATTATCTACGTCTGTTAGGAATAAAATGCTCAGCTTTACTGATTACTGAACAAACCACACTTTTTATCCATTTCTAGTTACATTTAATGTTGCAAATCATCATGGTTCGTTCTGGTTTTCACTTACGCAATAGTTTTGTTGTGTTACTCCTCCGTCCTGAAGATGCTGGAAAACTTCTAGCTTTATTCCAGACTGTTACAAAGCACTGACACTGGAGACTCCTTCCATTCATGTAAAGCTTCACGTAAGTTTTTAATACACATTTCTGAATAATTTTTATTTATATATTACACCTTAATATATACATTTTATTTATTTAAATAATATATTGAAATATTATATAAAAATTAAATTTTACATTTTTTGTATAAATATAATAACATTTTGTGACACCTATTTGCAATTAAAAAATGCAAAATAATAATAATAATAATAATAATAATAATAAAAATAAAAATAATAATAATATTATGTTTTTTGTCTTCTACTTTTCTTGTGAAACACAAAAAAGACACAAAATATCTAATCATTTAAAAAATTAATAATTAACAAATGTAAATATATTTATGAATAAATATATAGATACTATTCTTCTTCTTCTTCTTCTTCTTCTTCTTCTTATTATTATTATTATTAATATTAAACTTATTTAAAATTAAACTTTATTATTATTCTAATAATTCTATTTATTTATTTATTCATTCATTCATTCTCTATACTATAGGATACTATAAGAATCCACCTGACCTGCCACATTCCTCTAATAATTCTTTCAAAAAAAAAAAAAATCTATTTAAATAAGCCTCAGTAAAAATGTATGACTTGTATGTAAGTTTTCAAATTCACCAAAAGAAAAGTTGTGACTATGAAAATAACAAAATCAGCTTTATTACTATTTTACTTTCAAGGATGTCTGACAACTGACAGGAATGTCTGATAAAAAAAAAAAAAAATAATAATAATAATAATAACAACTTGTCGTTCTTATCTCCCCGAATCACAAAGCCTGAACTGTCCTCTCCTGTCTAACAAAGGCAGACGCTGGAGTCTCCCGCCTGCAATTTTCTCTCCATTAAGCCTAACAATAGTGAATAAGGTGAATATGCTCCTGCTTCTCTGAGACCTTGGTGTGAGCCAGCATCCAGAAACAATCAGCAGCTGCACACGGGGAAACAAACAGCGCTTTCTGGCCTCGCGTTCTCCCCTGCCTCACTGACCTTCAGCTTAAAGGCCTCTGAAAAGGAAGTCGATGTCACATGCTGCTCGCTATCTGAGATAACAACAATGCCAAGATAACAATAATACACCCGCGAGGTCGGAACATCACACGTCTAGCGCTGCATATGAGACACCATGTCCTCAGGACTGGCAGAATATCAAACACTCGGCACAATCCAGGAATTCAGGACATTCTTTACTGATTTCTTTTCTCTCCTAAAATCCTAAATCCCATAATTGATCATTTATTATTTCTTCTATTCTCACCCTCATAACGACGTCCAGCTCTTAAATTCTCAACTACTGGACCACTTTCTCTCCACAGGAGAAAGATTTTTGCCATCCTATCCAATCAAAATGCAACAATACAATAAGACTATTACTGAAATAATAAAAATACAGAGATTAAATACAACCGGCGACGTTCCACGGATTTAACCACAACGTTTACAGAGATTAATTTTCGGGTTCTTTTGCAAATTCAGCACCCTCCCCATTTCCTCAACAGGCTCTCTTTCTACATCTTCACAAATATAAACTTTTATTTTATTTATTTTTTTAGTTCTTTTAGTACTTAATTGGCACACATAATGCAACACTGGGGAAAAAATGCAGAATATTTATAGTAGTAAATAAAAAAATAAAAAAACAATCTGGGTTGATCCTGGAATTATTATTATTATTATTATTATTATTATTATTATTAATAATAATAATAATAATAATAATAATAATATTATTTCTTTGTCTAGCTTTGCACTGCCAAATTAAAAAATTGTTCCGAAAATTAGCAGCACAGATAGAATTCGTATTAGCCAGAAGTTTATATATATAATTAATATATATTATATTATTTATCATATATATATATATATATATATATATATATATATATATATAAAATATACATATATATATATTTTTTTTCAATAATTTTTATTTAAAAACCAGCAGCTCAGACAGTAATTCCTGCTGCTCACTAAATCACAGATAATATTAATGTATTTTAATATATTATCAGTTCTATAGTAACAACTGATATTTTTTCAGTAAGGAGATGTTTAGTCACTGTTAATGGAAGGAGTCTCCAGTGTCAGAGGTACAGCTGTATCACAGGGAGGTCTTCAATCAGAGGTGAGGGTCGGAGAAGGACGTCTACGTGAATAAATTAACATTTGAGAGGAATAAAACACTTCAGGGAATGCTGTTCTAGGAAATGGATCAAGAGAATATTAAAGATGATAAACGTGATATCGTGTATGTGTGCGTGAGTAAACAGACGTCATGATATTGTGTCCCGACTTCCTCACTTCGTCACAGGAATCTGAGAAAGGGATAAGAAGCGTAAAAGATAGATTCGGACGACAAGTAGAACAACAATAACAGAAAAACACGGGCCACGGAGAGGTGACGAGCAAACAGGCTGCAGCAGCTGTGCAGCATCATGAGACAAAACGGACACAAAACTGCACTTGGCAGTTTCACTGAGCGCAATATGGCCCCACACAAACACACACACACACAAACACACACACACACACAAACAGAAACCCATGAGTGTCGTCCTCTCCACATGTGTGGGTGCAGGACAGTGGCCCAGGATCACAGGAGGCCTCCACAGCTGGCAGGCAGAGAGAGAGAGAGAGAGAGAGAGAGAGAGTAATCCCTTGAAGAGATGCTGTGTGTATTATTTTGTTCAGCTTGGCCAGACTGTCTCTTGTATAGCCTCGAGCGGCTTGGGGATGTTGTCAAATGGGCCTCATGTTCTTTTGAGCATGAAAGATGAAAGAAAAAAAAATGGCACATCTGCACCGGGCGTTTATCGATGAAAAAGAAGGAGAGAGAAAATGAAAAAAATAAATAAACAAAATGAATAAATAAATAAATAAATAACTAAATAAGGAATGCCTGGATTATTGTTTTAGACTTTGTTCATGCAGCAGGGCTACTTTAGTCTAGATTTGTAATACTACCTGAAACTAAAAACTTAAAAATAAAAAGATTCATTTATTTTTTTCAGAATGGTTCAGTCCGGATTGCCAGATGTATGCTTTATCCTGCCTGGACATTATATTAATTAAATAAAAACCGATCATAATACCAATCATAGTCAATAGATTGACTTAATATCTTGTTTTTTGTCCAAAGAAACAACTTATTTTAAAAACACTTTTATTAATTTTGACAAAAATCATATTTAGTGAATACGGATAGATTATAAAGTTATTACATTTTAATAAAGAGTTAATATATACACCACATAATATGTTTGCAATAACAAGATATTAACAAGATAGTAACCGAAAATGAGTTAAACTGAAATAATTAAATGTTACATTACAAATATTCACATGGGACTTGTAAGAAAAGATTTTGAATTTAGATTAAGCAGAAAATGCAAAGTGAGATCTTATTTATTTTGATATCTGCCCAAAAAAACAAACAAGAACACAAAAATATCGGGGTGATGTGCTTAGTGAAGATGAATGAACGATTTTGGGGGGGGGGGGGGGGGGGGATTCATAACATTAGGGTTCATATTTCATAAAAAAAAAAAAAAGATGTTTAAATCCGAATTCAAGTACTGATTAACTGAAGACTGTAATATCAAACACTGAAGTGTAGTATTTATTTATTTAGAAATATTTATTTAATATGTTAATGAGCGCTACTCTTCATCATGTCAGGTTGATGAAGCTAATCAGCGAACAAAGCAGACAAGACGGAGTCCGATACGCAATGGCCGCAGCCGTCTGCGCTACATAATGAGAACAATATGGGGAGTGTTATCCTCAACCAGCCCTCTCTGGTCTTCTGTCTGTCTGGAGAGGAGGGCAGTCAGGGCTACGACATGAAAAGGTGGGAGTCTCGGCGCTCGGCAGGGAGAATCAGCAGGGTGTCGGTGTCAGAGGGAGTGCGGAGGGAGCTGGAAGAGGTGTGATCGCTGGCAAGATGGCAGTCAAAGCAGCAGATCTCACCTATTAGGGCCACAGATCAGGGGGATAGGGGTGTAATTGATATCATTACCTCCTAAGCTAATCAGACTTGATGCTTCACCTTCACGTCCAATGACTATTTTTTTTTCATCATATCCCTTAAATAAATATCCCGTTTCAGACGCGCACACATCTTATTGTTCTCTAGCGAAGCATCTTGTTAGAGGGTCTAAACAGCATGATGTAGCTGTTGTGAGAATGAAAGCATCTGTTGTGTTTATGCAGCATGAAATGTGCATGGAGAAAGCAGAGATATTAGCTGAGATCCGAACACAAGAACAATATTTTAACGTGGCCTATCAATTGCAAACTGTCATGTAATGCAGACTGAAAGGAATAAAATGTCTTTTAATACAGAAACCTTAGAATATATTGGTGAAATAGAGTGCTAATTATTTACTTATTTGTTTAGTTTTAGATTTATGCACAATTCACCTAAATAATACCAAAAATAAAGAAATTAGCCGCTAAATGCTTCTTTCAAGTCTTGTCCCCTTTCCCCTTCAGTGAATTGGCTCCATATCAATTTGGTAAAATACTAAATTTTACTTTATTAGACAATCATATTGTTTTGTAACTTCAGTGAAATTATTCAGTAGTTGTGAAAGTATGAGGAACGTAAGCCTGGACAGATCCAGGGATTTTAAGGGGTTATGGGCTTAATTATTTTAACCCAGAGTTCAGACACAATTAACAACAAAGCTGAATTAGAACTGATAGCTGGCTTATAACAATAATTTCTTGACTCCTGATTAGGTTCATACCCTGGGATGGACTTACATCCAGTCCAAATCATATTCCCACCTTGCACCCAGTGTTCCTGGGATAAGCTATGGATCCACCACACTACCGGGATTTAGACAGGGTCTTAAAGGTAGCTTCTGAAATGCTTTTTTTTGCCTTTAGGTTTGTGTCTTAAGAGGCAGAACCTTGATATCCACCCCAGGAACCTATAAGGAAACAGCTTTGAAGGCAGTGTACATCACAATGCTGCCAAGATACCATACACTAATGACCTGCTAAACCCAAAAGTCTGTGAGGCTAAACTGAATAAAGTAACAATCTTCTGTCCACCACACTACTGGAATATAGATGTAGGGTCTTAAGGTAGCTGCTCAAATGCTTTGCTGCCTCTGCTGTCTCATAAGTAAGCGACTTAAAAGGCAGAATTTTGATATCCACAAAGGTACCTATAAGGAAGCATTTTGAGACGGGTGTTGAAGGCAGGATACATCATGATATTATAAAGATACCATACACTAATGACCTGGCTAAAGGTAGCTTAGCGCTTAAGGTGTTGGACTACTGAATGGAAGGTTGTGAGTTTGACTCCCAGGTCCACCAAGCTGCCACTGCTGGGCCCCTGAGCAAGGCCCTTAACCCTCATTTGCTGATAATTCAGTTGTATAAAATTAGATTAATTGTAAGTCACACTGGATAAGGGTGTCTGCCAAATGCCTTCAACATACTTATATCCAAAGTGACATACAACTGAGATGGAATACAATTATGGATGCTCAAGGACTCAACAGTCAGTGCTTTAGTGAAATAGATTTAAATATTTGGACTTACCTCTGAGCCACCACTGCCTCAAGACCCACTCCTTGTCTTCTACTCAACAAGAATTGTTTGAGACCATTGTTTACAGGCTGGTTGCTGTTGCCCAGCTGGTGCACAGCAGGATTATGGGATATGCAGGATAGTGAAGGATACATGCCGACCAGATAAAGGGATCTCAGAAGGCAGTATTTGATGCGGACATAACTTGCTGCCTCTGATATAGTCCTGTTCTGCAGATCTGGTAATGTCTCAGACACCCGGTATAGTTTTTGGAGAAGCCTACAGCTCTAGGGAAGGGACTCTTTAGGAATCATGGTTAATGCCCGTCAATGATCCAAATCTTGTCTGCGGTTAAATTTAATGAATGAAGTAGATATAAACAATGGTGAAGAGGCAACGGTGGCTGCAGTGAAGCTCCTTAAGGACAAACATTTAGTAGGAATGCTTGTAAAGTGTACATTTAAAGAACTCTCTTCTGTATCTCATGGACAAGCAAAAATCTAGATCAAGATAAATCAAGATATGCTTTCAAGTGAGTTTGGTTCATCAACAAGTAGCAGGTTGGGGAGTTTGTCAACCCTGGTCATTTAATGTCCATGCTTCAGTTTTGCTTTCACCGTAAAGATTTAAGTCACAAAGTATGTAATGGAGGTATTTCTGTTGAGCTTTAATCTAAAAACGATGAGTAAAATCATAGCATATCTCATGTCCTTAGACTACCAAATGATGGGATGGGGTACGTTCTGGAGATTCTTGTATGCTCAAATCCTAGAGTAGAGGCAGCTGTGATGATGCCTACATTGATGGAAACACTAGCTCCAGGGGGCTCTTCTAATCTTCCCAGGCCATCCAATTAGAGTTTGTCCGATTAAAAGCTGCCCCCCTTCGTGTTTTTTCGGCCGATGGCGCAGTCACCTGGGCCCAGCGGACAGCTGCGGATGATGAATTGTTCATTTGTTCTCGTCTCGCTGGGGAAGGCCCCCAGGCCATTACACAGCACGGCATATGCACCGCAATTTTAAGCGAGCCCATCTCCGATTCAGATCAGAGCCGGAGCTGCTGATTTGATGTGCTTTGGAAAAGGGGGAGGAGGTCAGACGGGGTCAAATCTCAGGCCTTTGGCCCACAGCTCCAGCCTGGGAAAAGACACTGACTTCCCCTCCCTCCCTTCATCCCTCCGTCCCTCCCATCCTCCATCCCTCGCTCCAGAAACACCCATAATCCTGCTGTCACTGCTGACCAGATACACAGAGAATAGAGATAAGGCCTGCAATTACTGTAGATTACAATCACACAGAGATAGAAGCATGAAGAGCTGGCCTTTACCATATTGTCCAGGTAAACAATCACATTTATTTTACTCTATTTCCATTCCAGTTAAGGTCAACAGAGTTCAAACGAGTAACCCGTATGATCCCAAATCAGCTAGATTTTATGGCTAATTGAACTGGCTGGCTTTTTAACACAATTAACACTTTTTATCAATAAATACCATGTATGCCTGAATTTCTGCCTCTAAGATAAAAGACCATGTCTTGAAAACCTGCCCAATATTCCACTTGCCCCAAATATAATTCCTCAGCCAAGCTGATTGCTCAGATCTGCAAGTGAGCTACGGGGTAAATTTTGCTAACAAAGTAATGAATGTCTACATCAAACACTGGGTAAACTTCTTTTTAAATACATCAATCTATATTTACCCAACTGAAGCTGAAAGACTTCAAAAAATGGAGCTGTATTATTATCTGTATCGATGCGGTATATCCTTAAAGCCAGTTCACGGTTGTTAATGAAAATCCGAGAGAAAAAGGCTAATGTAAGAAGGGTGAAATTTTCATGCTTGATCTGCTGAAGCACTTGTCAAGAGGTTAAGGTGAAGGCCAATCTAACTAGAGAGCAGCTCGGATTAAAGTCTTTGAGATATGGATCTGAGGCCTCTCTGTCTCTGAGTACTGGGCTTAAGTATCATATCCGTGGACAGACAGATCGATACGCTGCCTCTTCTTTCTTTCTTTCTCGCTCAAGTAGATTTCAGCAGGGCTTCAATGGAGTCCCTCTCCCTGCCCTAATGACACGGTGGGAGCTCGAGTGTTTACATTTTACTTCGATCACTCCGTAAATGAAGGACTGGTATTGAAAACGCTCGCTGGTAAAGAATGATGATAAATGCTTTTATTTTCAAAGAGGGACGAAAGTATTGGAACGTAGTCAAAATTCAATAATGGGTAAAATTAAGTTGGGTTCATTACTGTAGTCCGTTTATCACAATGCTGTCCTGTTTTTCTTTGAGTTTTTGAAGTAGGACGAATTTGGAAATGTCACGATTAGACGAACTTTCAAAATGGCCTTAAATCATTCAAATGATGTGCATTTCTAACCGTTGGGAAAAAGACCAAGGCGACAAATCAGTCGGTAATCCAGAGCTACCTATTCCTGTTCTTATGTATTTTGAAATATCTTTTCCTTTAAGGAACTATGATGTCATTGTTTGAGTTTGGGGACAGTGTTGAAAGCTTCAGGGTCAAGACAAACATTAAGACCTAGATGCCTGATCAGCGCTAATCAGAGGTGAGATTTCTGACATATGCTGATAAAAATGGTGGCAAGACTTCGTACTGGTCTTTATATTGTAAGCCAACAGGAAGTCCTATTCAAGTTCATGCATTTATACAGAGGTTTTTATACTGACTTCTGGAGACGTTTGGAAGGATGTGGTTTGGATTTCACCCCATCTAGTCAAAAACACTATGATAAACATTCTGAAAAACTTTGCTTGCTATGCTAACTTCATTTCTCTTCTAATGTGAAGAGTCACTTTACAGGAAAAAGCCACTCAGATCTCTCTCTCTCTCTCTCTCTCTCTCTCTCTTTCCCTCATGCCATAAATTTGTCTAGTGAAAATTATGGACAACGTTCAGCCACCGACTCTCAAATACACCCAACATCTGAAAGTCAGCTAGCCGTGTCAGGCTCCCTCCATCTCTCTAAAGAACATATCGTTAAAGAACACTCTGGTGGTTTTTACTGAAACCACATTTTACCATTTGAACACGTGACGGCGTTGGAAGCGAACCTCGTCATGTTGTCGCAATGCAAAACTGCTTATTACTGCTGTCACGAGCGCGGTGTAGATTACAGTCGCGCATTGTACATGTCATATATAATGAGCTCTGTATCAGTGCTGCGATTTCTGCCCATCCACACGCCTGTCTGTGACCACGGCAAGCTTTAAAGGCCATAACAAAGCTGCGAAAGAGAGTCAACGACGCTCATGAAACCACAGCCAGAGTAAATGTGAGTGTAAAAGCCGACGTGCAGCGGCGTTATGCTAGTTGTAACCACTGTAGAAGTCGCTTTAAAAGAAGCCCATAACAAACTGGATTAAACGATGTCATACAGTTGAGATAATAAGCATTAAATACGTAGTGTATTTGGAGTCTTTTTTTTCTTTTTTCAGAAAGGCTAACACATACAAGCTTGCTAATACTGCAAGGCACAAAAGAGACGAGTTTGAACAAAGCTTCAAACACTTTCCTCAATGAATTTTAGTAAAGTTTAAAAATACAGGACATAACCGCTGCAACTATAACTTAAAGAATCAAGCTAAATAGTACTAACTAATACATCTTTAAAAAATGACCTAGCTTGATGACAAAACCTAGAAAACTAGCTCACATGCTAGAAGTAAGGAATCGCAAACTAGCTAACAACTAGTAAACAACAGATTACTGTATTAACCCTCACACACAGATAGAACCAGTGGAACTAGCTGTATCTACTATAGCATAAGAGATGCAAAAGTTTTAATTTGTTTCCTGGACATTTCCACATTATTGGCTGTAACTATAAATGGATAAGTGGTACATACAAGTTCTTTCCTGCAATCATCCGATCAGACAGATTCAAGCTAAGTAGTGCTAACTAATACATCTCAAAAAATGACCTAGTGTGATGACTAAACCTAGAAAACTTGCTCACTCGCTAGCAGTAAAGAGTCGCAAACTAGCTAACAAAGCAAGAGTACACTGTAGCTGCGATAGCATAAGCGATACTAAGGTTTTAATTTGTTTCCTGGATGTTTCCACATTATTAGGTGCAACTATAAATGGATAAAAATACAATTATTCATTAAACAAAACAATGTAGGCAAACTGCTGTAGTATAAAAGGAATAAAAGACTTGCTATATGAAAAAAAACACGATTGAACATAGACGTAATATATATATATATATATATACTGTATATGCTAGCCGGCCACTTTATTAGGAACACCTTTACCCTTTACACCTGTTCATTCCTGCAATCATTTGATCAGACAGATTCAGGCTAAATAGTGCTAGCTAATGCATCTCAAAAAATGACCTAGCATGATGACTAAACCTAGAAAACTAGCTCATGTACTAGCAGTAAGGAGTTGCAAACTAGCTACACTATGGAAAACAAAACACTAACACATGATTGAACACAGATGTGATATATATACGCTAGCCGGCCACTATATTAGGAACACCTTTACACCTGTTCGTTCCTGCAGTCGTCCGATCAGACGGATTGACTCGTGCTGACAAGAAAGCAGCGCTAACTCAAATAAGCACTCTTTCCATACATGGTGAGCATATCAGAACTCAGAAGACTAGAATCGTAAGCCAATAACTGGAATCAATGGGCACGGACTCATCCAAACTGAACATTTCATACAGAAACAGAAGAAGTTTTCTCTCAGGTTTTGTTGACCCTGCAGCTGTAGAAATAAGTTGCATACCAATATTACTACTACTACATACAGTACCAATACAAAAAAAACAAAAACAAATCTTTATTCCTTGAGTGCTTTTCTTCATGTATATCGAGACATGGTAGAAGATTGAATGTAGCTGAAATTATACTCCATGCCTAGTGTACTTCTCTTCAAGGGTACTGTATTCTACTTGTAATAGACTTTGAATAAACTTTAAACATATGTGAATAAGGGTTGGGGTTTTTTTGGGAGTGAGTGAACGAGAGAGAGAGAGAGAGAGAGAGAGAGAGAGAGAGAGTAAAAAGTGGAGAGTAGCGTGTGTGAGAAAGAGAAAAATGGGAGGGAAAATAAGAGAAGTGTATGTTTGAGAGAGAGAAAGAGAGAGAGAGAGAGAGAGAGAGAGAAAGAAAGTGTGTGTGTGTGCCAGAAAGCGAGTGAGAGTGTGTGAGATTGAGAGAGATCTAAACCTCCCACAAAGTCTCTTTCATTGTGTGATCTTGTGGGTCGCCATTCAAATTCAATTTCATGCTCCGAGTCAAAAATGTTGCTTGGCAGAGAGACGTGAGTGAGGGACATAGAGAGAGAGAGAGAGAGAGAGAGAGAGAGAGATACAGAGTGAGAGAGAGAGAGAGAGAGAGAGAGAGGGCCATAGACATACAGAGAGACATAGAGATACAGAGAGATAGAGAAAGAGGGGGGCATAGAGATACAGAGAGAGAGAGGATGAGAGAGAGAGAGAGAGAGAGAGAGAGAGAGGGTGAGAGAGAGAGAGAAAGAGAGGCAGAGATAGATAGAAAGAGAGAGAAAGAGAGAGGGCCATAGACATACAGAGAGAGAGAGAGAAAAGGGGGGGCATAGAGATACAAAGTGAGATACAAAGAGAGAGGGAGAGAGAGAGAGAGATCAGAGTGATACTACATGGACTCCAGCTCTCTCCTCTCCTCTCCATTCCCTGACCTAATTGGAACCAAACGTTCTCCTCGGGTAAAATTCTGAGGAACAATAACTGTCTTTCTTGGCTACTCGTGTTTACTCAGAGAGCGACGTAATGTTTCTAATTAATCGACACCGAGCATATGATGTCATTCGAGACGCATCAGGGTTCTGACCACATTTGAGCAGCTGCTTTAAATAGACCTGATCAGGCTATGCTTTGTCTCTCGCCCTGCCACGCCGAATCCTTACTTTCTGTCCAATTTCCACCAGTCGGATCATCGGAACGCTGCTGTGAACCGTACAGAGATGTAAAGGCGGCCATCTTTACTGCTCCGCCGTCGTTGGCAGAAAAATTCACGTACGGCACCAGAAATCTGTGTGGTCACTTAAACGGCATGGACAAGCAGCTGGGAGAAAAGAAATATGCAAAGGTTCATACATCGAGTGACCACCTGGGGCATCTGCTGAATGAAAAGTATACATACAGTGGAACTTCGAAATACGAATCCTCCCCTTTACCAATTTTTGTCTTAAGAATTGAAATTTGCATTGGCATACGAACAAACCGAACCAAACGTCGGCTAAGTTGCGTGTATGTCCGGGAGCCGTTCAAAACTTGTTAGCGTCAGTGAAAAACCAAATGAAGCCAACCTAAGTGAGTTTACGAATTGTTTTTCAGTCAGTTTCGAGTCAACCTACGATACCAACGTTGCTTTCAGCATACGTTCAAAAGCTAGGTGATTTTTGGTGGTGTGGGCGGTCTGTTCTATTTTTAGCCCAAGCTTGGTGGCACGACTTCCTGTGAGGAGCCTTGACATGGAATGCTTGGCTTGGGTCAGTTCTTTGTAAGCAGCCAAAGAGTTTTATATACTCTTCGTATTGGGAATATTGGTCATATTTTTGGGCGACTGGAACGGATTATCTGCATTAACATTATTTCTTATGGGAAAATGCGTTTCAATACAAATTTTCACATTAATAACTTGCCTCCAGAACCAATTATATTCCTATACCGATGTTCTACTGCACTACAATTTATATAATTAAATTAGAGAACAGGGACAGAGGACTGCTAAGAAGCAGTGAAAACAAGGTGTCCTTATGTATCAGTGGGTTTTTCCCTTTGAGGTAACTAGCTAGAATAAGTAAGTGCTAGGCTATTCCAGGCCGGTCTCATGTATGTTATGACCTGTTATAACCCAGACATCAGGTTTGTGTGTATCTCCAAACCGACCACCACCAAAAAACCCCCCAGTCTCCGTTCTGTCTGCTTCGACACCCATCAGATGTTTTAATTGGCTTTAACAGCCGATGATTTTGTCCTTTTTGCGGTGCAGATGAACTCATCCTGGCTGTGCTGAAGCGATTAAGCGCCAGGTTATTAGTTCATCCAGTAAAACAGTAACTTCATCGCACCATGCCGTGTTTGCTTCCTTACTTACACACTAATAACAATAATAAAGAAGGTAACGTATATCTCACAACACATTTACCTGCACATATTTAACAAGTGCAACACTAGCTTTATTCTCCGGTTTCAACCCGAGGTGTCAGAAACACCATCTAGAGTATCAGAAAAAAAGAGAAAGAAAACGTATGTATGCATGTATTAGAAACATTCCCAATGATCCCTGTTCCCCAACTTAAAGCAGCCGGGCTTATTAGCAGCTCAGGAGGTAAAGATGTTAAAGAAAGCGTGATGAAAGTTTGAAAAAGGCTCGCAGGAATAAAGCAGCTCTTAGAAGCGAGTGCACAGCGAGAATCCGCTTTAAGTGGAGGCACCATCTAGTTACGCTCCCTTTAGAACCTATTGAACACCGCGCCTAATAAAAAATGAAAGCATTACACCGGGCTGTAATTATGTTTTCACATATGGAGCTCCAGGCTTATGATGTGGCTTTTTAATCTAAAAGTGCAGTTGCTTTAGTGCATAGCATGCATTGTTTATTATATGGACAGGGTACGTTATTTATCTTAGTACTTATTTTGTAACCCGGTTATTTAGGGACAGTGTTCATAAAGGATACACAGAGGTTACATATGTCATTCATAACAACTTTTAAGAGGATAGATTTTCTCTACCTGTTTGACTGTAAACATGTACATGTATTCATTTAACACCAAATCAAACATTTTCCCTAACGGCTCAGCTAAAAACCCGTCCTGGCTCACCCTGAAACCACACAACGAGCTGCTTTCTAGGGGAAATCAATAAATCAATCAATCGAGAAATAAAATGATTAGAAACCTCAGATGAACCTTTGGTGCTTGGCCCCCTAAAAAAATTTAAAACAAAAATAATAATAAAATGAAAATGAAATACATAAAAGGTTGCCGTGTAAATCTAACATGAAAATAAATAAAGGAACAAATAAACAAATAAGGAAATTAATTAATTAAGCAAAAAGAAGTAGAAAATGAATCATTCCAGTAGGGTGCCTACAAACCTTTGGTGCTTGGCCCCCTAAAAAAAAGAAAAAAAAGAAAATGAAAATAAAATTAATAAAATAAAAATTTAATAAAAAAAGGTTGCAGGGTAAATCCAACATGAAAGTAAATAAATAAATAAATAAATAAAACAAAAAGAAAAATAAGTAGAAAATGAAAAATTCCAGTAGGGTGCCTATGAACCTTTGGCCCTCGCCCTCTAAAAAAAAAGATGAAAAAATGGAAATAAAAAAGGATTAAAATAAAAAAGGAAATTAAATTAAAAAAAAGGTTGCAGGGTAAATCCAACATGAAAATAAAATAAAACAAACAAATAAATAAATAGAAAGATAAAAAATGGAAATAAAATGAATGAAATGAAAATAAATAAAAAGGTTGCAGGGTAAATAAATAAATAAAAAAGAAAAAGAAGCAGAAAATGAATAATTCCAGTAGGGTGCCTATGAACCTTTGGTGTTTAGCCCTCTAAAGGAAAAAAAAAAGAAAATTAAATTTAAAAAAAGGTTGCAGGGCAAGTCCAAAATGTAAATATATAAATAAATAAACAGTAATAGTGATAGTAATAGTAGTAGTAGTTAAATAAAAAGTTATTGTTACAGGCTGTGATTTTTTTGGGGAAAAAAGAGACAATATGTTTCCATGTCTGAAAATAGTCCCATTTGTTAGATTTCTTGTTCGTTTGTTTTTGTTGTTGTTGTTTCAGTCCATAAGATATTTGTTCTATCCCTAAATCAGAGGGTATCTGATATCTATGTTTTATATGAACAGTAATCCTAGTCATGTAACAAATCAAAACCAATTTGAATATTTTCTTTTTTAAATCCTCGTTTTTTTTCCTCCTCCACATCAGTGTATTTGGCTGTTTGTGGAAAGCCAATGGAGAAGCGATTTGTTTACGTGTTTAATATCCAGATCAGTTCAAGGACTATTTACATGAGGAGTCAAAGCACACATGTGAAGCGTCTGAGGAGTAGCTGCTTGGCGAGGCTCTGATCTGTTTTCATGGCGTGTTGATTAGGGGCTAGACAGTGAAAGTTATTTCACACAGTTTTAAAGGCACATATTTTAGCGCCGGGTGAGAAAAAAAAATAGTCTGCTTCTAAAAGAAGCACAGACAAGAACGCATTTCTGCATGACCAAACTTGTTAGATGTGTTTTTATTTATTTATTTATTTATTTATTTATTTTATTAAAGCAGGCTGTATGGGTCAGGGGCTGGAAGTGATCAGTGAATCTTTCTGCAATAAAATCCACCACATAAATATTTATTTATTTTTTAAAAATTATTTTAATATTTTTTTGAGTGTATTTCAGTCAAAAATAAAACCTAGAGTTCTAGCATTTTATTAAAATGTTATTTTTTTATTGTCGTGTATACAGTGTGTGAGCACTCTATTTTGATGATGATGATGATGATGATGAGACATTCCAGGAAATCTGATTACAAACAACTTTTCATTTGGAATAATAAACACTTAAGAGCGATGTTCTTAAGGTGACATAATAATAGGTACATAAGCCCTTCGTAACAGCTGATCTAAAGGTATGTAAACATTTAAAGTTCTTCATCTCTGTTAAAAATAAAAATAAATCCTGATGTCTGTTTCTTTACACATAAGATCTACAACTAAAACACAGCGGTAGTCAGTTAATGCAGTGCTTTTAATCTGAACTAAAGTATGGTGTTATGTTGTGTAATGCACTTTACATGTGTGTGTGTGTGTGTGTGTGCGTGAGAGAGAGAGAGAGAGCTTGAAACCTGTTATTGCTAAATGCCTTGACATGATACATGAGAGAGACACAATTATCCCACACGCCTGCGCTAACGTATAATTTCCTCATTATGCTATGACTGGAAAACTTTATCTATGTTTAATGGCGTCTGCTCGAGGTGAGCGCGATGGCGAAACACTACCGCTACGATGATCTATAAACAAGAAGATAGCGAGCGTTAGACGGCTAGAACAATCGCCAAGCGAAGTTCAGGATGAAAATCTCATTTAACAGAGTCATTATTCAGCAGGTTTTAGAATAGCACTTGTTCCAGAACATTCTATTACTATTATTATTATTAATATTAATAATTTTTTAATTATTCTGCACATAACATAATGTAGCTTGGTACAGTAATACTAAATCAGTGTTTATGTAATGTTTTTTTTTTTGTTGTATCAAATATATCAACTTATGGTTTGAAGGAAAAGCTGACCAATCTGAAAAAAATAAATAAATAAAATAAATAAATAAATAAATAATTAAAAAAACATTTTTAATTACAATTTGCCTCAAAATAATTCTATTAAAATAATTAGTTCCAAATTTTTGGATAAAGATGCTTTGATGTCGTCCTTTTCACGCACACACAAATGCTAATAAATGGCATCTTATTTATTTATTTATTTATTTATTTATTTATTTATTTATTTATTTATTTAATATTAACCTTTAATGATATTCCGGATGTAATGTTTTCATGAAGACATTTTTTTTAATTATCTAAAAGTTTAACAAAAACTTTCTTTTTTTTTC
Organism: Hemibagrus wyckioides; assembly: GCF_019097595.1. Lineage (NCBI taxonomy): Eukaryota > Metazoa > Chordata > Actinopteri > Siluriformes > Bagridae > Hemibagrus > Hemibagrus wyckioides. The sequence goes on along the minus strand of NC_080718.1, from coordinate 4,420,093 downwards.
TTTTTCTTTTTCTTTCTTTCTTTCTTTCTTTCTTTCTTTCTTTCTTTCTTTCTTTCTTTCTTTCTTTCTTTCTTTTTTTTTCTTTTTCTTTTTAGATGTAATGGATTAATTTTTAGGATTAGTGTATAAGCCACTCCTTGGAAGAACATTATATAATATAATATAATATTATATTATATTATATTATATTATATTATATTATATTATATTATATTATATTATATTATATTATATTATATTATATTATATTATATCATATTATATTATATTGTATTATATTACATGTAGTCTGAAAGAAGAAGGTTACGCCCCTTCTCTTCCCTTCCATCATGTGAAAAGAGATTTTTTAGGAAATGATATCTCGCTGGGTGGTATGAAAATCCCAAAAGGAGTGAAATAATAAGAGAATACATTTACAGCCAGGGTTCAGCGACTCGAACTCGACTCGGCGCGTCATCATGCTGGTGAGTTGGTTAGAAGAGTAAACTGTGAGTCGAGGAGCCTGTATAGAGCAGATGTAATCTAAACACAAGCAGGACATTTCTCTTACAGAAGCAGTGAGAGAGAGGGAGAGAGGGGAAGAAAAGGAGAGAGAGAGAAAGAGAGGGAGAAATAAAAGAGGTCAGTGGTATGAGAGTGGCGATGGCGTATGGCACTCATTATCTCTCCTTGATTAAAAGCAGGACTTTCTCCTCAGCTAGGACAGCCAGTACCCCTCTTGTCTCTCTGCACACACACACACACACACACACACAGCCAATGGAGCTCCTCCAAGCCACAAACCACATTCATTTCTCAAGTCGCAGTGTCTTATTTGGTCATATGTACGCTCATGACTTCTGTGGTCAAAACAGAGCGCATGTGAAGGGAAAAACGTAGCCAGGGAGCAATGGCAGCGGAGGCACAAGACGAGGAAAAGTGTATCGTCGAGCTAAATCCTGAAAAGAGAAGGAGAGAGAGAGGGAGAGAGAGAGAGAGAAAAAAAAAGTTGCAGAAGAAGAGCCAAGGGTGTTACGATTCTTCCATTACTGGTGCTAGAAGCCTAATTATAAATAGAGCGAGCAGAAGGCTGTGGGTGTTCAATGTGTCTGTGTGAAAATGTGCTACAGACTCGGCCTCTCTCTCTCTCTCTCTCTCTCTCTCTCTCTTTCTCTCTCTCTCCTTTTCCCCTCCTGTCTGAAAACTTTTTTTTTTCACACATATCACTTCTGCTCACATTTTGTGCCTAATATGCCCGTTCTGCTAATTCAGCACTGTTGTAATCCCCTACGACAGACCGAAAAAAAAATGAGGGGTGTTCACACGAGACATCCCAAGCTGGGTTGCCAAAATAAGAAAAAAAAAATCAGTTGCACAGTAATATTTTGTTTGTTTTTGTTTTTCTAGTGCAATTTTTTTTCTCTTCCTTTTGTTTTCTTGCCAGTTATTTGTAATCTGGGAACCATATGCATGTTGGCCATCAGTGACAGCGCACAATTGTGTAGCGAACACAGCGTTCAGTGCTGAATTTATTAGCGATATTAAAGCGGGACCATCTGTTGAGAAAGCGACTTCCTGTTTAAGAGCAACGCCACCGTCGGAGAGGCTGGACGGAGGAATCCAGCAGTCTGAAACGCTTAAAAAGAAAAGGAGCGTCTCTCCGGTTTTGTCTTTTCGGTTGATTGTTACGTCCCAAAAAATTAAACAAACAAATAATTTCAAGACATGATGTGTTTTTTTGGGAAAATAATCAAAGATGCAACAAGTTATTATTTTATTAAAAATTTATGACATGTTTATGGCAGCAAATCACCAACCGTTAACCTTTTATCATTAAAGAACAAAATATTACTGGTGTATTTTTATCCATTTATTTAATTTTAATTTTGCAGATTTAAGACCCTATCTATCTATCTATCTATCTATCTATCTATCTATCTATCTATCTATCTATCTATCTATCTATCTATCTATCTATCTGTCTGTCTGTCTGTCTGCCTGTCTGTCTCCCTGTCTATCTAGCTGCCTACCTGCCTGTCTATCTATCTATCTATCTATCTATCTATCTATCTATCTATCTATCTATCTATCTATCTATCTATCTATCTATCTATCTGTCTGTCTGTCTGTCTGTCTGTCTGCCTGTCTGTCTCCCTGTCTATCTGTCTGCCTGCCTGCCTGTCTATCTATCTATCTATCTATCTATCTATCTATCTATCTATCTATCTATCTATCTATCTATCTATCCACCTGTCTGTCTGCCTGCCTGCCTGTCTGTCTATCTATCTATCTATCTATCTATCTATCTATCTATCTATCTATCTATCTATCTATCTATCTATCTATCTGTCTGCCTGTCTATCTGTCTGTCTGTCTGCCTGCCTATCTATCTGTCTGTCTGTCTGTCTATCACAAGGGTTCCCAATTGAAAGAAGTTATGAAACTTTAACTAAACTTTTTTTTTTTTTTTAATTTAACAAGCGGGTGTTGAATCAAAATGTGTCCATTTTTAATTATTAATTCGTTTGTTTGTATGTTTTGTGCATTTGAGCCACCTTCAAGTTTCTTTTTTTGTCTTGTGTTCGATGTATTTCTTTTCTTTCTTTTTTGTTTTTTTCTTGCCTCTTCCGTTTTGTTTTGTCTCACTGTTTTTACTCTTTCATTACTTCCTCATGCCTCTTGTTTTGACTCGTTCGAGAAGGCCGCCTTTAATTTTCAAATCCGTTACACACACGTCTCCGAATTGACCGATCGGTTCCCTTGACTCCGCCCTTGTCTCCGCCTCTTCATTACCACATGCACCTGTTCTGGATTCCTGCCCTCATTAACTCCTACATGTTTTTTTTTTTCCCATTTCCTTTTCCGTTTCCTGTATCTAGGGTGTGTTTCTTATTACAGCGCTTCCTATAGACATCTGTCTGTCTCCGTTTCTGTGTTCTAATTGCGAACTTCCCTCTGATCACGACGTCTGTCTGTGATCTCAACCTTCTTGTTTTTTTCCTTCCCAGAAAAGCTCTAATGAAGCTCCTGCTTGCGTATCTGACTGCCCACCGTTCCTGCACGTGGATACGAGCGGCTTTTATTTATTTATTTATTTATTTATTTTTCTCTAGAAGGAAAAAATGAGAATTTACAATCTACATGGCGTCACTACGGGCTTTACAGACAGGCTATTTTGACAGCTCTTGTCAGGAGCGCTACACGTAAATGAACTACGAGGTGTATTTCTCACAGAAAACGTGTTCACGCCTCCACGAGTCACTTCCTAATTCAGGAACTCCTGTATGCATGAAGTGCACTAGCAGTAGAGTCAGTGAACACTTTAACACATCGAAAATCTACGATGTTATTCGCTTGAGAACGTGGGATACGAATCTCAACCTGATCCTGATTAGAAGTAACTATAACAGGATAAAAAAAATCTTATAAGAAAAAAAAGGTTTTGAAGTTGCTTATCTCTTACTAATATCTTATCATCTATCCCGTCCAGTCTATACCAAATGAAGCCAAGGAATTTGGGCTCCCCCTGCTGAGGTTTGGTTTCTCCCGTGAGTTCTCCCTTTTATCTGCCTTCTTCTAACAATGGAACGTCTCGAACCCAGCTATGATGTCATCACTACTGATCAGTTGTATTAGGAACAATCTATCTATCTATCTATCTATCTATCTATCTATCTATCTATCTATCTATCTATCTATCTATCTATCTATCTATCTATCTATCTATCTATCTATCTGTCTGTCTGTCTGTCTGTCTGTCTGTCTGTGTCTGTCTGTCTAAAAAAATTTGTGCAGTATAATAGCTGACTTTTACTATAGAGTTACATAAAAAAGGGGGAAAAATGCAGCTATGTTTTAGTTTGCAGTTAGTCAGTCACAGCTAGAGCTCACTCTCTCTCTCACACACACACACACACACACACACAAAAGACCTTGAAGGAATTGTTAGATGCTACATAGAAAGTAGAAAAGAAAAGGAACAGACTCAAAGAAAAACAAAAGGAAGAAGTGCAACAGGCATAAGGTTTCTATAATAAAATAATTTAAATAATATACAATAATAATAATAATAATAATAATAGCTACAACAAAAAGATGACGAAAGAAAGAAAGAAAGAAAGAAAGAAAGAAAGAAAGAAAGAAAGAAAGAAAGAAAGAAAAAGAAAGATCTGTGAATATTGGCAAAGTAGTAGTATTAAAAATAACAATTATTATGAACATGATCAGTTGTTAAAAATAAAATAAATATCAATAATTAAATAGTATATATATATATATATATATATATATATATATATATATATATATATATATATATATATATTAATAATTAAAAACTTAAGAATAAATATAAATAAAATACAAAAAAATTACATTTATTAAGTTGATCCAAAGTCTTTCTCCACAGTGAGGTGTGTTTCAGAAGGATTTCTGTCTTTCTCTAGTCTACTAGAGTTGATGTATTCATAGAAAAGTTCCAGGTTTGTTTTTTACCCACACAGATGTTTGTATCTTCAAAGTAAATGTTGATATCAAACCCATGTCTGCTCTCTGAGACACTCCAAGTGCTACTCCGATAAGCTTCAGTCGGCAGACTGAACACCAGCGTACTGGTGAAAAGGGTGAATTTTGTCAAATCTCAAGTCCAGGAAAGTATTTGTCCATGAACTTGTCCATGTGCTACTTTGTAACCAGTGATCATTTGTGAGTCATAAGCTACATTGGCTGAGAAGTGCAAAACAAAATAACAACTCTGAAAACACAATAAATTAAAAAAATAAAAATCACAAATCACAAATCAGAAAGATAAATAAATAAATAAATAAATAAACAACAAATCAGAAAACAAAATAAAAATAAAAAAACAAAAAACAAATCAGAAAACAAAGTAAATAAATTTAAAAAACAAGTCAGAAAACAAATTAAATAAAAAATGTAAATAACAAAACAGAAAACAAAATAAATCAAAAAACAAACAAAAAAACAGAAAACAAAATAAAAAATAAAAACAAAAAACAAATCAGAAAATGAAATAAATTAAAAAACAAAATAACAAATCAGAAAACAAAATAAATAAAAAAGCAAAACAAAAATCAGAAAACAAAAAACAAACCAGAAAACAAAATAGAAAAACAAAAACGAAAAATAAATCAGAAAATAAATAAAAAAGACAAATCAGAAAAGAAAATAAATTTTCAAAAAGCAAAACAAAAAACACATCAGAAAACAAACAAACAAAAAAAATCAGAAAACAAAATAAAAAAATTAAAACAAAAATAAATCAGAAAACAATTTTTCAAGAAAACCCAAAAAACAAAGCAGGAAACAAAATAAAAAAAACAAAAACAAAATAACAATTCAGAAAACAAAATAAATAAAAAAACAAATCAGAAAACAAAATTAATTAAAAAAAAACAAATAATAAATCAGAAAACAAAATAAAGAACAAAAACAAATCAGAAAACAAATTAATTAAAAGAAACAAAACAAATAATAAATCAGAAAACAAAATAAATGAAACAAAAATCTAATAAGAAAACAAAATAACAAATCAGAAAACAAAAAAACAATGACTTCATGATATTGAAATCTACTCAAGGAAACTATTAAATCAGGTAATGGTTGGAGAGCTAGAGATATGAAGTGGGGGGGGGCAACTGATGTAAAAAACTGGCTCTAAGATCAGGACTGTGGACCATTAGAGTTTGACAGCTTTGGCTGCAGATCGAATCTAATGACCATGGCTTTGATTAAGGAACGCCACTGCGCAGGAGATCAGTACCTCGTACTTGCTGAAATAATAATCACACCCCGAGTCCTAAAGGCTCTTTGAGTCGCCGCCAAAACATCTGACTTCACTTTGCAACAAACGCCAGACTTCTTTTTCATTCAAAAGTGTCCTGAGCAGCGCTGACTCTGGAGCGCCGCTCTCGGGATAAGTGTGTGGTGAAGGAGAGGGAGTGTGTGGTGAACTTTCTCTTTAGTCACACGAAGAAGGAGTCTCCAGTTTTGGCGTTTTGTCAGTAATTCAGTACGTTTTCCGTCTCTGTCTTCAAGAGCGAAGAGTTTACGCTTCTCTTAAGACTTACAGTATTTGTCTTATTATTATCTTTAAGAAAAAAAGAGAGAGATGCTACAGAGCCACAAAGTTAAATGTAACTAAATGAGTAAAAAAATTAGTTTTTCTTTAAATAAGTAATTAATTAAAAAATACAAATGTTACCAAAATTAAAATAAATGATAATAATTTAAGTTTACACTTCTTTTAAGACTTTTGTCTTATTGTTATCTTTAAAAAAAGAAAAGAAACTGATGCTAACAAGCCACAACGTTAAATGTAACTGAATGAATAAAAAATAAATTAATTAATTAAAAAATGTAAATTTAAAATAAATATCAATAAGTTAAGTTTACACTTCTTTTTATACTTATTTGTCTTATTATTATCTTAAAAAGAAATGGATGCTAACGAGCCACAACGTTATATCTAACTGTCAACGGATAAAAAATAAAAGACTTTTTCTGGTATTAATTAACTAAAAAAATGCAAATTTGGCCTAATTTAAAATAAATATTGATAATTTAAGTTTACACTTTTCTCAGTAATTCTTTTACTCAATAATTTAAGTTTACACTTCTCTTAAGACTTATTTGTCTTATATTTCATTTAAAAAAAAAAGAGAGAGAGAGAAATGGATGTTAATGAGCCATAATGTTAAATGTAACTGTAAAGGGATAAAAAATAAATTAATTTTTCACTTATGAATTCATTTAAAAATGCAAATGTGGCCAAAATTTTTTTTTTAATGAAAACTTTATTTTAAATAAATTTTAATAATGAAAAAAAAATCTTTATTTATATATAAAAATACAAAATTACAAACTTACAAAATTAAGAATATATATAAATATATATGAATGCAATATAAGAGAATTACATTTTGGAATTCTGGTAAGAAATCCGGTTTGGCCAAATTTCAGTTGTCTCTCATGTGACCACATCATACAGCATTTTTATCCATTTCTAGTTACATTTAATGTCCATGAAACAAGAATCGATTTCCTTTCATTACTTATAATAAAGCAGTTGTAAACAGTGGTTCTGTCATTTTCTCTTAAGTTCATAAGA
>NC_080718.1:4370485-4407985 GCF_019097595.1 Hemibagrus wyckioides | reverse complement strand
CGAATCTGGTTTTCGATCCCATCAGCGAGATTTAACGTCGTGTCATCGGGAAGATGTTAGCACTTTACATGTTAGCATAGGATCGGGATCAGGATCTGGATCAGGATTGGGATCGCGTTATCACCTCCTTGCACAGGATTGGCCTTTTCTGGATAATCGGTTACTACGCAATCTCTCGATTTACGAGCGAAATCTGGAAAATAAACGTTTGTAGCCAAAGTGATAACGGCTGTACTAGTGATCATAAATTTTAATAATATTTTTTAAAATATATATTTATATATATATATATTTTTAGCTAAGCGAGGAAGGAAATTCTATCTACACTCATAAACTAAACAAACAGATAAACAAACAAAAAAACTAATTAATTAATACATAAATAAATAATTAAATATTTTTTTAAAAACATTAAGAGGTAATTTTGTAATAGATAGATAGATAGATAGATAGATAGATAGATAGATAGATAGATAGATAGATAGAAATAAATAAATAAATAAATAAATAAATAAATAAATAAATAAATAAACTTCACCATCTGCTTTAGAAGATAGTCATTTTTATTTATTTTATTCATTTTTTTAAAAAACTCATGTTTTTCTAGACTATTAAAGCAACCCCTATACATATTTTACTTAATTTTTTTAATTCATGTTAATTTTGCTGTATAATAATGAATTAATTAGCAGCTAATGATGTAATTTATTAAATTAGTTCATTTAAGGTTGCTGGTAATGCAGTCAAAGTAATAATAAAGCATTATTATTATTATTATTATTATTATTATTATTATTATCATTATTGTTGTTGTTGTTGTTGTTGTTGTTGTTGTTGTTGTTATTTACAAACCTGTCACCAGGCACACTCTTCGAAGAGCATTTACGGATTTTTTTTTAAAAATAATTTCTGAATTTAAAATATAAGGTTGAAATAGGTTAAACCTAAAATATAATATAATAATATAACCTTAAAATATAAGGTTAAACCTGAGAAAGAAAAAAGAGAAAGAGAAAAGAGAAAAAGAAAGGAAACCAAACATTCCCCTTTAGCTGATATTAATTACAGTAATATTTAATTACATATAAATAACATAATGAACTAAGTATAAGATAATGATCTATAAGATATTGTGTGTGTGGGAGAGAGAGAGAGAGAGAGAGAGAGAGAGATAAAGAGAGAAAGAAAGAGAGAAAGAAAGAGAGAAAGTAGGTGAAAGAGAGAGAGAGAGGTGTGTAAGTTTGTGTTTCTGTGCTGGTGACTGGCTCCAGCATGCAGTTTCACACTCACATGTCCAGATATCAGCCGGTCATCCAGGACATTATGCTGAGGGGTCAGCAGATAACTGTGAGGAGTAAACACTCTACATACAGATGTTTATAGATTCTATACACTGAGTGAGAAAAGTGTGACACATCTGCTGCATGTGACCACCACTGTCTTACACACGTGATCACGCAGACTGTGTAGGGGGGCACCAATACTTTCGGCATAGACGCAAATAGGCTCCAGTCAGTAAATCTGTGGTGTGTGTGTGTGTGTGTGTGTCAAGTGAATGATGTATGGGACGTGTCTGTGTAGTGTGTGTGTTTCATGTGCACTGTGTCTGTGGTGTGTAGAGATTGTGTGTGTACATTATTCACGACACACACACACACACACCATGAAGGTGTGTCTGTGGAGTGTGTGTGTGTCTGTTTCATGTGCACCGCCTGTGTGTGTGTGTCATATGAATGATGTATGGGATGTGTCTGTCTAGTGTGTGTGTGTGTGTTTCATGTGAACTACGTCTTTGGGGCGTGTGAATAAACTGTATCTGTGATAGAGAAACACACACACACACACACACACACACACACACACACACACATGGAAGCTGTGGTGACAGCTAGGCAAAGCACAGAAGTTTGTCCACTTTGTAAGTGTTATCATACTGCCCTCTTTTGTCTGTGTGTGTGTGTGTGTGTGTCTGTGTGTGTGTGTGTGTGTCTGTGTGTGTGTGTGTGTGTGTGTCTGTGTCTGTGTGTGTGTGTGTGTGTGTGTTACTCACAGCTCCATTTATTGCCTGTATGTGGGATTTTCAGACGTGATGTCACATCACACTCTTCATATTTCTGTTCTTGTTGGGAGAAAAAAAATGGAGAGAGTAAGGTAGTGAGACACAAAGAGAGAGAGAGAGAGAGAGAGAGAGAGAGAGAGAGACAGACAGACAGAGACAGACTGACAGAGAGAGGGACAGGGAGACAGAGAGAGAGTAAGAGAGACTGAGGGAGAGACAGACAGACAGACATAGAGAGACAGATAGAGAGAGAGAGAGAGAGAGAGAGAGAGACAGAGACAGAGACAAAGAGACAGACACACAGACAGACAAACAAAGAGAGAGACAGACAGACAAAGACAGAGAGACAGACAGACAGACACACACACACACACACACAGACAGAGAGACAGAGAAAGAGAGAGACAGACAGACACTGAACAGTCATAACATTAAAACGAAATTCATTGAATATCTCGTTACTACATGACCTGTCAATCAAAGTGTGAGATATGGGCAGAAAAAATGGGCAAGCATAAGAATCTTCAGACGACTGAGTCAGAGCTTCTCCAGAACAACAGGTCTCGTGAGATGTTTCTGGTATTCCTAGTTAGCACCAAAAAGTGGTCTGGAAGCAGGATCACAGATCCTCACGGATCACTGATGTACCTGTGGAGCGAAGGTTAGCTGGTCTGGTCTGAAACCGGAGAAGGGCTTCTGTAGCACAAACTGCTGAAAAGTTCATGCTAGAAAGGTGTTTAGCCGGTCAGAGTGCCCATACTGACCGCTCTCCAGCACAGAAACCACCTACAATGGATATGTAGGCATCAGAATTGGACCACAGAGCAGTAGAAGTAGGTGGCCTGGTCTGATATAATGGTACCATGGAATATCCTGATATCATGTAGTGGCCTCATTTAGCATGGTTAATGCTCACAGCTCCACTGCAGAGATGGTTCAGGAACAGTTTGAGGAACATGATGAAGAGTTCATGGTCTTGACTCGGCCTCTAAATTCCCAAGATCTCAATCTGAGCGTCTGTGGATGTTCTGGATAAACAAGTCTGATCCAATGGAGGCAACCTTACAACTTAAAGGATCTGCTGTTGACTTAAGTCTCAGTGCACCACAGCACCTTCTGAGATCTTCAGGAGTCCAGGCATCGAGGGTCAGAGCTGTTTTGGTGCCACAAAAGGAGAAGCTGCACTGTATTAGACTCATGGCTGATCAGTGTACATGAATATATTCAATATTAATATAAACAGGAGAACTTTCCTTCATAAACAGATGAAGATTACAATATTAACCAAGTTAGGATTTCAATGCATGAGTGTGTTTAGAGGAAAGAGCTGTACAGGGATCAGTGGGTGCAGTGAGAGGATCAGAGCGCCCCTAGTGGAGCTCTGAGGAACTGATTTGGCAGCTTGTGTGTGTGTTTGGGCCAAATCCTCACATCAGATCAGCAAAGCATGAATATCACATGTCAGAGTATTAATGCTTTACTTATCAAAGTGTGACATCACATCTCACACACACACACACACACACACACACACGCATGCAGGCACGCACACACACACACACACACACAGGATGATCGCACACACTTCCTATGAATACATTCGATATATATTCGATATGTCCCGTGTATCCATTCATTGCCTGTTATAATGCATTCATAAAGCAGTTATAACTATCCTTGAAAAGTTTGCTTTTATATATCCATTACTTTAGTAAGATTTGTTTATAAGGCATTGTTAGAACTGTTTATAAGATGCGTTTAACATCCATATCACGTTATAAAGTGTACACACATTTGTTATAATTACTCATGAACATAGATTACGCAGTTATAGCTAGTTAATTATGCAATTAAAAATGAGCCAACAGCGCATTATAAGCAGTTTATAACACTTCAGTTTTGGAGATATAATGTGTTATAAACACTGCTCATATTTTTTTGCATTCTAATAACAGTTAATACCTGCATTATTAACCTTGTTCTAAACTGTAATGCCTTTTATTACAATTGTGATTAATGGCTTATGAATGTATTATAACATGTAATAAACATATTAATAGTTTGTTATTTATTATTCCTAACATATAGGATATTATGCCACCATGCACTTATGTCCTGGAGCAGTCATGTCTTCAGTATTAGAGATATATAACATATTATAAACACTGCTTATAGACATTCTGTGAGCAATTGTTATAACACTGTTATAAACTGCAGTGTATTTCCATAAAAAAAAATTGTATATGTACAATGCCTTATGAATGTATTCTCATGTAATGGATGCATTCATAGGACATGCATACGGCCTTCATAGAGAGCGTAAAATAGTGATTCTTTTTTCAGGTTATAAGCACTAGGTTTGATCGGCAATGGTGTTATAACATGTTATGAACGCTCTTTATAATGCATCTTGATAACAATTCAGGATTTTTATAAAAAAAAAATTGTAACAGTTTGAATAATACCTTGTGAATGCATACATCCATTATTCATTTTTAGATACATCCTTCACAGAAAGAGCTTTTTTTCCCCTTCTTAACTTAATTTCTTTGATTAACCTCCAGAATTAAGAGAGGCCGGCGAAGGGGCAGTTGCCTTGCGGACGGCGATGACCACATGCATCGATTGTAACTAGAAACGGATAAAAGCTACAACAAAGATAATTGTGAAGTCATTATTTTCCAGTCACAGGTCACATGACTTTCGGACCGAACTCTTTTTTTCCTTTTTCTTTCAAGTAAAATCGAACAGTTTGTCCCGATTCAGCTCCGAGCAGCGGAAGTAAAAAAAAAAAAAAAAAAAACACTCTGTAGCATTCCTCGTTTCGCCCAACATACATTCGACAACAATACGCTCGTCAGACAAAAGCAGCCGTCCTCCGCTGTCAAGATAACACTCGAGTCCCTATTGTAACACCACGAGCCATTATACACGTGCACGGACTCTCCGCAGTTTACAGTCCCTCATCGACACAAAGGCAGAAAGGAGATGGGGCAGAACTGGATGGCATGCTCGCTTTAACGTTTGCGCCTTTATTCCCGAAGAAAATGACTGATCTGTTAAACAAAAGGCGACTCTTCACAACAGCTCTAAAGTTTTTAAAAAAAAAAAAAAAGATTGACAATCCTACGACAAGCTATCCGAGCCTATTATGGTTTTTAGGGAAATCTTATGATATATATATATATTTTTTTGAATATCTACAGCAGGTGTCAGTCACAGAAATTACAGCTGAAGAAAGTTTCAAAAAGTGCAGGCTTTTAGAAAAGTAGAACCGAACTGACTCGCCACCTCCGAACACCACCACCACCACCACCACCACCACCACCCGTCTTCAGCAGTGCTGCGTCTGTGGTCGAAACATCAAGCTTCCCCTTCGTGATAGAAAATAAGTGAGAGATATAACTCTTCATCTGTGTGTGTGTTTTTTCCCCTAGATTTTACATTCATTTGTGCTAAACCACACACACACACACACACACACCCTAAAAAGTGTGTGATGACATTTGTGGTCGGAAAGATGAGCGGTTCTCGATCGGTTTGAATTCTCAGATGTGATCTGGGACGATGACCTTTTCACACGCTGCCATTAGGACAGGAAGTGTTTCTATTTTTTGAAACCAAAGTGCACTTGAATTCTCAGTTCTCAATTCTGATTGGTCGGAAGGCGGTCCGACATTCGCTTTAAAGTTTTCTCAAAACAAAACATGATCATTTTTGAAATGGATGGATCAAAAGAAAAAAAAAGACCTGATTCAACACGTCTTTGCTTAGTTTCCTACAGCAGCATGCCTCCATGATTTAATTCTTACTCAGCAATTTTTGGACATCACCAATATATCACCATTACACTTTTTTTTTTTCTTGTACACTCTTTGAAAAGTTCATTAACAGGAGCACAAAGTTCTATTTAACCTTTTCCTCAGAGAGGTGGTCCATGTCCATCGTTTTTCATGGTTCATGTCTTCATGTTTTTCATGTCTCACTCCACAGTGGAGGTAAATATGAAGCTCATATGAAAGTACACACTCAGGACTTTAAGAATTTGTAGTGTTTCAGAACTATTCTGTTTTTAGCCTACTAGGGGTTAATATATACATAGAAAAGTTCCAGAAAAGTTTATTTTTAAATGTTTGCATCTTCAAAGTAAATATTGATCTCAAACCCATTTCTGCTCTCGGAAATACTCCAAGTGCTTGTTCATCTAAAAAGCAACTCAAATTTCATCTTCACCCAGTAAAATTCTGTGTAAGGTTCTCCAACAGAGGGAAAGACACATGTCTAAAAAACACTGAAAGCCGTCAGACAACGCTTTCTATCAGACTCACTCAGGTTTCCGTTCCTGTGGTGGAGTGGAACGCCAGAGTACTGGGAAAAAAGGGTTAAAAATATTGACTTGAAGTATTAATAATACACTTAATTATTAAGGTACGTAGAACTCTGGGTTTCCACCTTCCAGAGTTTTTTCCTGTTGGAAATGGCTACAATTTAGCAGGCTAAGAACAGTTAATTATCTAAAAACATCCCTTTAATTCAAGAACCCTTGAAGAACCATTAATCTAAGAGTTTATCAGAGAGTTTCTAGGTATTATGAGAGAAAGTTCCTGGAAAGTTCTTTAGGTCTTCACGTCATTACGTTTCTGAAAGGAAACCACATTATGGTAAGGTTTGTTACAAGAACCTTTAAAGGAGAAGTTCACTTTCAGAACAAAACTCTACAGATCGCTTCCCCACCCCCTTGTCATCCAAGATGCTCGTGACTTTCTTTCTTCAGTTGTAAAGAAATGATGTTTTTTGAGGAAAACATTTCAGGATTTTTCTCCATAGAGTGGACTTGAATGGTGCCCGTGAGTTTGAGCTTCCAAAATGCAGTTTAAATGCAGCTTCACAGAACTCTAAACCTCCATCCCAGCCCAGAGAGAAGGCTCTTATCTAGACAAACCATCGCTCATTTTCTTAGAAAAATAAAAAACTGTATACTTTTTAACCACAAAAGCTGGTCAAGCGCTCTGCGATGCACGACTGTGATCCTATGTACTATGTAATCACATCGGAAGGTCACGCGTGACGTGGGCGGAGCTACAGACCCAGTGTTTACAAAGCAAATGAGCAAAGACCAAGGAAGTGCAAATAAGTCACACACTCTTTACTAACAAAAAGGTAAAGGTATAACTTTGTGTCATTCCACACACAACAACTTCAGAGCGGTCTTCTCCTTCTCCACACTAGTAAACACTGGGTCTGTAGCTCCGCCTACGTCACGTGTGAACTTCCAACATGATTACGTAGTACGTAGCGTCGCGGACACGCATTCCAGCGTTAGTGCTAGACGAGCTTTTGTGGTTAAAAGGTATATCTTGGATGAGCAGGGGGTGGGGAGATTATCTGTAGAGTTTTGTTCGGAAAGTGAACTTCTCCTTTAAGGGAGATGAACTGAGGATCCTTTAAAGGTGCTAAACAAAAGGCAAGTCTGATAACATGTTCTGTAGATACTGTAAATCATCTATGCAGCCAGATGCAATCAAGGAAACCATGGCAACCAAGCGGAAAATAGGAAGTTAGTTCATCTTGAGAACACCCGGTGTTTCTGTGGTTCTACAGCTCCGTCCTTTGGGTCATTGTGTGCCTCGTGGCTCGGTTTAAGGTTCGATCGAAACATTTGATTCACTCCCTGCAGAAGAGTCGATTCCGAATCGAATCATTTTCACATGGATGAAGAATGAGAGCACCTTAATCAGGCGCTTTCGCAGATTCCGATCCCGATCTCTCTGTTCTCATCCACATAAAAAAAATAAAAAAAACTCATTGAGGCAGAACACAAGACATCTAAATGCTGCTCCTCAAAAAAAAAAAGCTTCGTATAATCGGTTCAAATCCGATGAACGAATCATCCTCATCATCGCCGCTACTTGATGGATTTCTAAAGATTTTTTAAAAAGTTTTTTTTTTTTTTTTTTAGAAAAAACGCTATTTCACGTCTTATCAGCAAATGAATTATTAAATAATTGACTGTTTCTTTGCTTTCAGCAGAGAGGATTCTCACTCAGACGATTCACGTGGGGTATAAATGAGTATAAGTCATTGTCCGGGTGAATGCAGGAACACACACTCCGCCTGGGCGAGACGGAGACGGAGACGGTACGCAAACGGAGGCAATAAGATAGCGGTTGAAGGGACGGTACTGGAGAAAAAAGGAAGCAGACATTCGGATAAGCATTCACGCATTGTTCCTGTAAATGTACGTAACTACTTTAGGAGAGTGGGAGCCGGAGAGGATGAGTGAAGCTGGCTCTCGGGAACGTTCCGGAAGCCTATAATTAGTAGGATTCTCACATATCTCCGAGAGACGAAAAGTCACTTCTAAAGACCCACTTGAATAGCACTCAAAATTCGTCTCTGTATGAACAATTTAATAGCTCATTTGAAGCCGTTAACGGAGGTTAATGCCACACCGGCGTCTCTTCTGCTACTGTGCTAGCTGCTTGAGCTGGGAGGAGAGAAATATATAGAAACACTGTATCTTCAGGAATATATATATATATATATATATATTAATATCAAATGATGAAAGATGAGTGATGGATGGGCCATTTGTACAGCACGTAAAAAAAAAGAACACAAATAAATGACGAATGAATGAATAGAAAGAATTTCTCTTATTTTTGCCTTCAGATTATTACCCCGCTTCAAGCCTCCATCTCCATGGACAGGTAAGAGTCCTCAAACTTCCCCTAAGTAAGACAAAGTCACTACAAGTCACTGATTTCTGATGAAAATAAAGGAAAGCAGCAGGATGCAAAGCAACCATGAGCGGCGTAAAAAGGGGGGGGGGGGTGAATGGAGTTCAAATCTACGCAAACGAGAAGGAAAAAAATGCAACAAATACAAGCTGCCCAGATGTGCACAGCTGGTTTAGTAAGAGAAAAGTCATTCGAAGGAAAGGAGTCAACTAGTCAGAGGTCTTTTTCTTGAATCTAGATACATTTTTTTATTTTTGTTTTTTTTGAGGTGATTTTATTATTATTATTATTATTATTATTATTATTATTAATTAATTATTATTAGCATAATAAATTCTGATAAAACACAGTGA
Source organism: Hemibagrus wyckioides (assembly GCF_019097595.1). Lineage (NCBI taxonomy): Eukaryota > Metazoa > Chordata > Actinopteri > Siluriformes > Bagridae > Hemibagrus > Hemibagrus wyckioides. The sequence goes on along the minus strand of NC_080718.1, from coordinate 4,398,833 downwards.
AGAACATTTTAGTTAACCTCTATACACATTTTTTTTTTCTTTTAAAGATAACAAAATAAAGAAATAAATCCACTGTGCAAAAATAATAAATCTGTAAAATAATCAGCATGAAAAAAAAGACATTTTAAAGCAAAACGTCAAAAATAACAACAACAAAAAAATAAACCTTTCAAAAATAAGAATTCATTTAAAACTTTTACATATTTGTTCTGAATTTTTTCATCCTGTAAAGCTAATTTATTTATTTTTCTATTATTTTATAAGACCATTATTAAAAGCGCTATAGAAAAAAAACACAATAAATAAATAAATAAATAAATAAATAAATAAATAAATAAATAACTTTATTCCACCCTTCAAAGAAAAAAAGAAAAAGAATAAAAGTGTGACTTCCAAAGTTTCATAAGCTTATAATCTAAAGTGATGTGATTTAAAGTAAATAAATTTTTAAAAAATTAAAACTTTTCCATTTTTATTCAGAAACATTTATATGCCTGTAAAGCTAATTTATTTGCACTAAAGTCCATTGTTAAAAGCTCTATAGCAAAAAAAAGAAAGAAACAAACAAAAAAGTTCCACCCCCCAAGTTTTTAGCCAAAAAAAGTGTCACCTCCCAAGTTTTATAAGCTTGTTATCTGTTGTGATTTGAAGAAAATTATTTTTTTTTTTAAATGAAAACTTTTATTCTGAATTTTTAGATTCAAGATTCAAGATTCAAGAAGCTTTTATTGTCATTTCAACCACATTTAGCTGACGCAGTACATAATGAGATGAAACAACGTTTCTCCAGGACCTGGTGCTACAGAAACATACAACATAAAGTTTAAACACAAAACACCACCACAGAGCTAGGACAGAAGTTTGTCCAAGCCACATAACGTGCAAAGTGTGCAACTAGGTGCAAACAGAGCAAAGACAAGACAGTGCAAAAACAATAAGTACAAAAAGACAACACAAAAAAACAAGACACTTAGCGCCGAAAAAGAGAACATGTGCAATGAAATGTAAAATGAAATGAAATAAAATGAAATAATGTACAACATTTGAACTCTAGAAAAAAACAGGTAACTAATAACATATATAATATATATCGGCCTGACAACACGTATTGTGCAAAAGTGCAGTAGCAGTGGTTGAGGTAGTGCAAATAGAAATAAACATAAATATAGCAGCGGATGAAATATTAACAGTGAGGTAGTGCAAAAAGTAATGAACAATATAAGTTTGTTCACACAGGTGAGAGAGAGCGTGTGTGAGAGAGACAGAGTTTTGTGCATTTCAGTCCTGTGTGTGTGTGTGTGTGTGAGAGAGAGAGAGAGTTTTGTACAGTTCAGTCCTGGGTGTTGGGGAGCCTGGTGGCTTGAGGGAAGAAACTGTTACACAGTCTGGTTGTGAGGGCCCGAATGCTCCGGTATCTCTTTCCAGATGGCAGGAGGGTGAAGAGTGTGTGTGAGGGGTGTGTGGGGTGTGTGGGGTCATCCATAATGCTGTTTGCTCTGTGGATGCAGCGTGCGGTGTAAGTAGAGGCGCTGCTGGGCTTTCTTGGTGATGGAGTTCTCTGCCAGATGAACACCAAGGAATTCGGTGCTCTTGACGATCTCCACAGAGGATCCATCGATTAACAGCAGAGAATGGTCACTCTGTGCTCTCCTGAAGTAAACATCCATCTCTTTAGTCTTGCCGATGTTCAGGAAGAGGTTGTTGGCTTTACACCAGGCTGTTAGCTGTTGCACCTCCTCTCTGTATGCTGACTCATCGTTCTTGCTGATGAGACCCACCACGGTCGTGTCATCGGAGAACTTGATGATGTGGTTGGATCTGTGCATTGCTGCACAGTCGTGAGTCAGCAGAGTGAACAGCAGTGGACTGAGCACACAGCCCTGAGGAGCTCCAATGTTCAGTGTGGTGGTGCTGGAGATGCTGTTCCCGATCCGGACGGACTGAGGTCTCCCAGTCAGGAAATCCAGGATCCAGCTGCAGAGAGAGGTGTTCTGGCCTCAGCTGCTGAGGGACGATTGTGTTGAATGCTGAACTGAAATCCATGAACAGCATTCGTACGTATGAGTATATGAGTAAGTATATATGCTTATAATGCTAATTTATTTGCAAGAAAGCCCACTGTTAAAAGCTCTTTACCAAAAAATAAATAAATAAAATAAAACAAAATAATTAAATAAATAAGTCCGTTCCACCCTCCAAGTTTTTAGCAAAAAGAAAAAGAATAAAAAGGTTTTATAAGCCTATAATATAAAGTGATGTGATTTAAAGTAAATAAAATGTAATTAATTTAAATTAAAACTTTTACATTTTTAATCTGAGTTTTTAGATGCTTGTAAAGCTAATTTATTTGCAAAAAGGTCCATTGTTAAAAGCCATATAGCAAAAAATTAAATAAATAAAGATTATAATCTGAGATGTAAATTAAATTATATTAAATTAAATTAAAGTAAATTAAAGTAAATTGAATTGAATTGAATGGTACCTTGTGATGGACTGGCAGCCTGTCCAGGGTGTACCCCTGCCTTTCGCCCAATGTGTGCTGGGATAGGTTCAAGCAGATCCCCGTGACCCTAATTAGGAATAAAGCGGGTAAAGAAAATGGATGGATGGATGGGTGATGGATGGGTGATGGATGGATGGATGGATGGATGGATGGGTGATGGATGGATGGATGGGTGATGGATAGATGGGTGATGGATGCATAAATTAAATGGTGGTTTGGAGGTATGTAGCAAAAACTAAGTGTAAAATAATAAATCTGTAAAATAATCCATTTATAATCGACGTCCTGCTTATATCTCGACGAGTGTCTTGCCACGGACAAAGAACCGGAACGCTCAAGCAACCGGAAACGAGTCGGGATCGGTCTTTACTCGAAACAAGCTCAAAAGCAAAGTCTGGAATTAAAATGTTGAATTCTCAGACTTCAAAAAAAAGACGTCACTAATAATTTACATATTTTGTATAATTCATTTACATCCCGAAGTGAAATTTCACGGTGGTTACATCAAACTGTCAGACAGTAACGCTGGACTTACTCACGTGTAACTGAGACGTGAAAAATCCACAAAAAAAAACAAAAAAAACCAAAACCATTTCCAGCATCTTTCACATAAAACAAGAAACAGGAAGTTGTCAGATGGGGAGCTCATTTGCATATTACGCAATACACAGCAATTGGAGGTGTACATGACGTACATGTGGTTCACGTGTAAACCTCCAGGAGGATACGGACCTGGGTTGGGCATTTCCCAGACAGAAACAAAGAGTTTTTTTAGGAAAAGTAAAGCTAAGAGAACGTCGCTAGCAAGATGGAGAGACAACGAGAAGAAAACTGGAGCCTTTAATATGTTTTCACAGCTGGGCCTTAAAACAGGGAAGCACTCACCCTGCTTAAAGGTTCCATCTGTCTCTTTGTGCACACTTCCTCCCTCCCAATTCACACGACAGGTGTGTGTGTGTGTGTGTGTGTGTGTGTGTGTGTATACAGTATGCCACAGCCAAACTGGGCATCTCACAGACCCATAAAAAACCCTTTCCAACAAACCCCCTGTGTTACAGCCTCCATCTTCTCATCTTTTCCTACTCTGGAGGAGGATGTGATCTTCACAAACTGCTATTCACACACAGATAGGAATCTGATGAACCAAACTTACTGGGATCCCCCCAACTTACTCCCAGTTTAACCACTGTTTTAACATCAGCAATTGTTTTTTTTTTCCAGAAAAATATTTTTTTTTTTTCGTTTTTTTTTCTAATAATAAAATCTAATAGGATACAATATTTATAATCTAATAAGATAAAATAAGAATTCATTGAAAACTTTCTAACTTTAATTAAAAAATATAAATAAATAAAATAAAAAATGAATAAAAATTATTTTCTGAATTTTTATATGCATGTAAAGCTAATTTATTTGCAACAATTGTTAAATTGTTTGTTAAAAGCTCTTTAAAGAAAAAAAAGGAAAAAATTAAAATTAAAAAATAATAATAAAAAAAGAGAACAAAATGTCTCATGAAAGTGTTAAATATGAATTCTGTGGGGTTTTTTTTTTATTTTTATAGAAATATTCTTTGTTTTGTTTAGTTTTAAAACATGAGCGATCCTAACATCTGGCCTTAAAAAAAATATTTTTTAAATTATTTAAAAAAATAAAACCAAAAGAATAATAATAATAATAAAAGAGAAAAACAAAATGCCACATGAAAGGGTTAAATATAAACTCTTAATTAAATTAAAACTCTTAAAACATGACTGATCTGAACATCTGTCCTTGTGGTATGCTTATAATCTGAAGTGATGTGATATAAATAAAATAAAATATTAATAATTAAAAATAAAATGAAATAGTATGTAAAAAATTAAAAACAAATAATAATAATAATAATAATAATCTTATTTATTTAATCTTATTTATTTATTTATTTATTTATTTATTAATTAGAAAACATGACCAATCCTCAGTTGGATGAGATTAGCTGAAATGGGGACCTACACAGGATATAAATGAAGCTCACCCTCATACCATTGTGGACATTTTTTCACCTCACACATCTAAGCGTGCAGCATAACTGCGATATATTCATTTTTTTCCTCCTCACACTGTCGCATGCGTGTATGCATATGTAATTCAAAGTGACACCTTTTTTTTTTAAACACCAACCACCCAGGTGCATGAATGTAGATGGCAGCGATAGACCAACCTGCACACTGCTCACGTGCACCAAATCTTGCATTTTCCTAGCACGGCTGGTTATTTTGAGAAAGATAACTTTGTCTTCCTTCCTTCCTTCCTCCCTCCCTCTCTCTCTCTCTCTCTCTCTCTCTCTTTGCTTTTCTGCTTCTCACTCACTGACACAAATCAGCACAGTTAGAATAAACCACGTAAGTTATCTGCTCCTTGGAAAGCAAAAGCAAAAGGGAAACACACCCACCCACCCCCAAAAAAGAGAGAGAGAGAGAGAGAGAGAGAGAGGGAGACTTCTATCACCTAATGAAAAATAGCTTCCCTTTTGGACGGAACTTCATAGGCTGCAATCAAGCCTCGGCCCCCTCTTCTTGACGTGCAATCGAGGCAAATCAAGTCAGCATCTATTAATAATATTTCCCTGGCTCCTTTCATTCCAGCGCGTGTCCTACGACTGTCAGGGAGCGTGATGGAGCGCTGCCTTTATCTCATCCCGGCCCTGCTCTGTCACAGTGATAAACAATTCTAACAAGAATCAGAATAAAGATCTTCCCAGTAGACTCCAGGAGATAGAGGCCCTTTTTTCTCATTTTCTAGACGGCAAAATTTAATCTAGTGCCTAGGCCCTCTTTTTTTCTCTCTCTCTCTCCCTTGCTCTCTCTTACTCTCTCTCTCTTCTTTTCCACCCCCTTCTCTCTTTCCTTTCTCTCTCTCACTTTTTTTTTTTAAGCGTCACATTCAAAGAGATGCAAATGTATCAGAGCCCGGGACCCGATCGACTGGAAGCGCAGCGTGAATGTCAAAGCCGAAGCTTTAGAAAGCCAAGGCGCCTCCATCTTAGCGCCACTGCCTAATGAGCTGAGTCCAGGCAGGAGCAGGTTAGCGTCAGGCTAGCTGCCCTCGCGCACTTCACGCCCGGATGAGAAGAAAACGCTGATGCAACCCAAGCGGCCTGTCCTGCTGCACCTCAGGAATAGTTTTCGAGGCTCTTTTACATCCAAAAGGGCATCATTAAAAATTTTACATTTAAAAAAAAACACACAGAGAACTATTGTTAGGTGCAAAACTTACACGCAGGAATTGGCCGTAAAAATTAGCATAATGCACCAAAGATTATTAAATGCGCTGACAGACGCTAAGCTACTGTTTCATAAGAGGGTTTTTTTTATTTGTGACTCATGACTAACATGCTGTGCTTAGCTCGGATTTTCACAACGTTAACAACATTTAATATATAGATTATAAAGAGAGAGAGAGAGAGAGAGAGAGCAAAAGAGAGTGAAGGAAAAAGAGACAGACAGAAAGAAGTGTGAGACAGAGCAAAGGACAGAAAGAGAGAGACGGAAAGAGAGAGAGAGAGAGAGAGAGAGAGAGAGAGAGAGAGAGAGAGAGAGAGAGAGAGAGAGATGGACAGAGAGAGAGACAGCAAAGAAAAAAGAGAGAGATAAAGAGAGAGAGCATGAAGAAAAGATAGAGAGAAAGACAGAGAGAGAGAGAGAGAGAGACAGAGAGAGAGAGCAAAGGACAGAAAGAGAGAGAAGGAAAGAGAGAGAGAGAGAGAGAGAGAGAGAGAGAGAGAGAGAGAGAGAGAGAGAAAGACAGAGAGAGAGAGATACAGCAAAGGAAAGAGAGAGAGACACACACACAGAAAGAGAGAGAGAGAGAGACCACGCCCACTTCTACAGACATACGTAAATAAACAGATGTTTTAAACACAGATTCTAAAAAAAAAAAGTAAATTACTGAATATAATATTAAAGTTGATAACGATGGAGCCGCTGGAGAATAAAGAGCCGCTGCCCTTTACTTCATGCTACAGGTGGCTCTGATTAGCTGGAGGTCAGGATGTTGGGATGAAATCTGACCATTGAAAAGAGAAGATTATGAGACGTGTGTGTGTGTGTGATTGAGGTGCTCATGGGCCACTACAGAGACGTATAAAACATGAAATGCTGCAGGTCGGACAGGTTCGGGACGACACCCACAGAAAAGAGACGAGAAAAAAACAGTAAATAAACGCCGGAGGATGAAGTATGAGGTGACGATAAGGTCTGGAGGGCTTCAGCGACGTTTCCTGACTCCCACCTTTCCCTTTAAACACCACCACCACCACCAATCCCCAACACCATTTTGGTGACAGCTTCAAATTCCGGATCAGCAGCCGCAAGAGACGTGCATATAATCCGTCCTCCCTTTCAGCCTTATACATTTTTAATTGTGCTGGAGAAAGAACGGGGACGGGGACAGAGAGACGGAGGAGAGGAGCGGGGTGTACAGAACACACACACACACACACACACGCCCCAATAAAGTTAGCACACGAAGGGAAAATAAAAAAATAAGAGAGCTGTATGCAGATGAGAGGAGGCAAGTCATTCCAACCCTCTTGCTTTCAGTGCTGATTGACACACACTACCGCCTCTTATCATCGCTCTTAATAACACCGCTGACAGAGGACGGTAAAAGCCTTGCGGCTCTGCCGAAAAACCAAAGTGCACACAGATCGCACAGAGGTTTATTCCCGAAAGCGGGAACGCCGAGCTCGGATTCCTGCTGCTCAACATTAGGAGTTTGGGGTTTGAACTAAATTAACCGTATGCACCACGAGGCAGTTAAGTAGAACGATTTTTGGATTATTTAGTTAATAATAATGCATTTGATTTCCAGCTATTTTTAGACGTACTGCTAGGGATGCTAGGAGCCGTTACGTAAAGTAAAAAAAAAAAAAATCACGTGACATCAGAGACGGGATTTAACGCAGTACTGTAGAGCGTTAGGATCATCACTGATCTAGACATTTAGTCATAAATCTCACATTTACTGCATTAGAAAAAAAAGTTAATTTCTCTTCTTTAATTCGTCGATCTTTCTTTAGCGTCTGTTTTTTTTTTTTATTTCTCGACAAAATCATTGGCATCAAATTTTAGCGTAAAATCCTCTACGTGTCTCGACAGCTTCTTTGAGGACAGATTGGTGCTTGAGACCTCCGTGATTGTTAAAATAAATAAAGAATTAAATAAATAATCAGTGTATCAACAATCACACATTATGCAAACACCAAAATTTTTTGACCAATAAGAGTCGAGAGTTATTTAAATAAACACACAAAGCAATCGAAACACATATATATATATATAAATCTCCCATTTATTGACTTCGATCTCTTCTTTATTCGTCGATCTTTCTTTAGTGCCTGTTTTTTAACTTCCTTTCTCGACAAAGTCACTGTCGCAATCAAATCTTGTGTAAAATCTCCAGCTTCAGCTCGGAGACTCCTTTGTCTGTGAATGTTAAAATAAATGAAATTAAAAAATATTCATATATTAATAAATTAAGATTAATTAATAGAATAGAATTATAGAATTAAATAAATATTCACTGTATCAACAATGACATTATGTAAACGCTAAACATTTTCTGACCAATCAGATTGACAGACAAAAAGTGATCAAAATAATATGATAAAATGTATATATATATATATATATATAACACATTTATTGTCTTAGAAAAAAGTTCATTTCTCTTCTTAATTCGTCAATCTTTCTTTAGCGACAAAATAATTACCAATTACCAAGCATGAAATCGTCTATTTAAAGAATTAAATAAATATTCACTGTATCAACAATGACGTTATGGAAATGCTAAAATTTAAAAAAGACAGGAAGCAATCGAAATATATATATATATATATATATATATATATATATATATATATATATATATATATATATATATATATATATACATACACAATTTCGATATTCTACAATACTTGTTCCTCTGAAGATGTCTGGTTCTTAATTAAATGATATGTGGAAAAAACTTTCTTTCTTGATAAGACAGACACTCTTGCGTACGTTAAATCAATAAAAACGTATCAGATTTGCGTTCGCTGGCGTGTTTTGGGTCTTTAAAGATGGCGCCTGGGCAGCAGAGATCGTGAGCGATTGCTTATTGTGAAGAGAATTGCACAATAAAGCTTTAATTTCCTTCAAAGAAACTGAGCATCGCGACATTTCACAGTTATAACCGTCGAATCATGCAATAAAGCTTTTTCTCGAAGCGCCCGGACGTTACGCCTTTGCGTAATTATAGTCGGAGATGAGTCATGCTACTGTGCTGCCGAGATCGTATTCATAAAAAAAACAACAACTGCGCTTGATCTTTTTAATCGCGCTTTTACGCATCGGAATACTTTCCCCGCTGCCCTGTACAACATTACAACACGTTAGCACCGGACTAACTACTGTATACATCACTGCATTTGTTTCTCATTCGTTCGAGGGGAAAGAAACGCACGGCTTTTTCTTTTTTTTGGGAGCTCTCTGCATCATAAACACGATCAGAATGAATCTAGCGCAATGACATTTTTATTAGCGGCAAATATCAGAAAGCGGGCATTTCCTTTCGGAACGTGCCACGTGATAAGTGACGGCGGACGTCATCCGAAATTGCCGTTCTCCATGCATATTAAAGAAACTTGTCATCCAGACATCACGCACCAGCACAAAAGATAAGAGGCACAATCCCTTTGGGGTAGCGCTTTGCCGCCATCAGAATGGCAAAATTATAACCATAAAAATGTCCAATTTAGGGGAAAATGCTTGGTTTTAGTATGTTTTGCATAAAAGCCAGTGCATTTAAATTGGCCGTGCCAAAAAAGAAGACAAATTGGCAATGCCTTTTGAGGGTGAATTGACACTAACGCTGCAACAAAAGAGAGAAATATGCATCACAGTGGAGTGGAGAGAGGCACTTTACCTTCTGAAAGGTAGAGCCCATTGAGACTGTAAATGAGGCTGGAGGAATGGGGAAATACTCGGCGTGGAAAAAAGGAAATGCACAGCGCATGGTCCTTCGGAGGAATTAAGGCCAATGAATGCATATATAAATCCGCCGGTACTGTTGGGAGTGTTGGTAATAATATAACAATATGTACCGCGCCACTCAGTGCTAGCGTACCTGCATAACACGCAGAGAATTACGACTCCACCTCCTCCAAGGAACTACGTCCGTGTTTATTAGGTCTGCCATGTCGGAAGCCCTGAACACTCCGACGTCGTCGCTTTCGTCGTTTCCGACTGTCCATTCGTGCAGAACGATAGATTTAGGATTATTTCGTTTTTCCATTCGAATCTAAATGCTACAGGAAATTTTCCCTGTTGTGATTAAAAACAAAAGAGCTACGATTAGAGAGTAAGGCGTTCGGCGTACAATTTAGCGCCTTACATATGCAGTATATACAATTCTCTCACGTATATAAAAAGCTTTAAAAATTTACCCAACATGCATTCGCATTTAAACTAAATTCTCTTACACAAACATGCTCTCGTATTCGCACAAAATCCTCTCATATGCATGCAACATGACAGGTTGTTTTCACATTCCTATAAATTCTGTCACGCACACCAAATCTTCACACATTTACATGAAATGATTTCAGATTCACCTAAAAGGCTCTCACATTTACACAAAATGATCTTACAGTCACACAAAATGCCATAGACATTTTTTTAGAAATTTGGACATTTGGAAATTTTTTAAAGACTTTCGCAAAAATACAATTTAATGAAAAATTTTACAGTAACAAATAAATAAACAAAAGCAAGCAACATGTGTGGGATCATTGCTCTCTGGAAAGCTTGGAGTGATTTGTAGAGTCAGCGGTGTGTGTGTGTGTTCCAGGTATCTGTGTTATTTATACATTTTGGATTTAAAAAAAACACGAATGCAACCAAATTGATTAGCCTCAAATGCTTTGTTAGCGGATTTGCTGTATCCTGCTGGTGTCATCATATCCTGTGTGGTGTGAGTGTGTGTGTGTGTGTGTATTCTTCAGTCATTCACAACCTCACACCTTCACACTCTCATATCTACCCTGAACAAACACACAGATCCCGCAAAACCACCTCCACCCATCATGTTTTTTTTTTCATAAACTACTTCCTGTTTGCTTCGACAGTGCCTAATTAGCGTGTTTCATGAGGACTTTCAGAAAAGCGGGATGAAAAATTCACTTCATACAATCAGGAATGAGAATGACATCATCTGAAATTGTCAGTGATGTGAATCGTTTGGACGCAGGCGGTCAATTCGATTCAGGTGACTGAATCATGGAAATATGCAAATATCAAGGGAAAAGGGGCGGGTTTAAGGTGTGTAGCTATTCTTATGAATTACGATGTTCATACAAAATGAATGCAGTTAAATGCTTTTGATCATATTAATACATATGAAGCACTGACACTGGAGACTTCTTCCGTAAGTCTTATAGAAACGTCGCCACAGAAAACTTAACGATGTTGCTTTTGTAACGTTAATGATGATGCTTTTGTTTGTTGTTTTTATTTATTTATTATGATGTTTAGTTTAAGTCGATGACTAATGTTTTCGAGTTGTAGCTGAAAATTTTATATAGAAATCACAAAATGACTCTGAAACTTAGTTTGAGCTTGTTCTGATCATTTTGCCAAACTCCAAATGTTCTCAAAGACTTTGGTTTCGATAATTGTGGCTTCATTCGATAAGAAATCTCGTAATTCTAAGATTTCTGACCAGTAAACAACAAAGAAAACACTCCCTCAACTCATAATTCCTAGCCAAAAACTTCAGGACATGGCGTGACTGCTCAGAGGATCCACGGTAAATGTAGTAGCACTTTCCAAGGTCATGGGGATCTGCTGAAGCCTATCCCAGCACACCCTGGGCGAAAGGCAGGGGTACACCCTGGACAGGTCCCCAGTCCATCACAGGGCCACACATATAGACAGACAACCACACACACACACACTCACTCCTATGGACAATTTAGAATTACCAATCAACCTAATGTACATGTTTTTGGACTGTGGGAGGAAACCAGAGTACCCGGAGTAAACCCACGCAGGCACGGGGAGAACATGCAAACTCCACACAGGAAGGCCCCTGCTTGTTCAAACCCAGGACCTTCTTGCTGTGAGGCAACAGTGCTAACCACTAAGCCACCGTGTAGTAGCACTTTTTTATGACTAAATATTTCCACTTGTTACATCTCGAACCCTGACTGAAGAGGTAAATAAACAAGATGTCAGAGTTAGCTGGCTAGCTTGTTGCCAGCAAAAGAGCTGGAATGTGCGGAAATTACGACTTCCTATCCTAATGAACGTTAGTCTGATTATAATAAACGTTCTCTACAGCACTGTTTTTTTAAGTAACGTTACTTTAGATGTACGTGTTTTTCCTATTACTCTGCTAATATGTCAAGAGAACTTGAATAATAATAAAAAAAAGTTATTTATAGAACGGCTCGGCTGTGTTAAAGCGGGTTTGTTAACTTCCAAGAGCCTTTACCTAAATCAAAAGCATTTTTATTCCTCGTGCTCCCCGTAGAGTCGCCTATTATTCCAGAGTCCAGATAATTATTCCTTTCCCTTAAGTGTATATGAAAAACACTGCAGGAATCTACTTGAGCTGATCCTTCAACTGCCAAGCGCAACACAATTTCATGTGAAACTCATTCAGGTGCAATACTTTTAGTCCCCCCTCCCCTCCACCTCTGCACCCGACACCCCCACCCCGCCCTCAGACAACCGAGCCTAAGCGCTCTGACATCTTAGACCTTTCATATTTCTTTAGAAAGATTTTACACAGGTAACATAATGATATCATATCAGCTATGGAGATATGATCCAGTGCTAATTTCACCCTTTATTACTCATGTCGCGACTATAAAGGATTAATACCTCGGCGCAGTTTTAGCTCTTTGAAAGGCCATCTCTAGCCATTTCGAGCTATTTGTTATAATTGCCTTGACAAACCCCGGTTTCATCTCAATTAGCACCTGAATAGGGACCGGTAGAGTTAATAGAAGCTGTTAGTCCAGGAGCATAATTTAAGCTGAGCAGAAATGGTGATGGGTAAAAAACGCAATTGAATTCCTAAGTGCCTGCGCCTACTTTGTTTGCCAATCAAGCGTAGACCCGGGCTTTATTCGGCTCCGTACCTTTTGGGTATCCTAATGGAGTCAGTCCTGCTACCCCCACAACCACCCCCCAACCCCTCCTTCAGGCAATCGGTGCCACTCACACACCCTATTGTCTTTCCTCCTAGGGGGTAACTCTTCAAGAGCGAGAAGTAGAGAGAATGAGCTTTCCGAATTAACCGGAGAAATTAAAGAAAATCGCACTCACGCCAGATCGTGCATTTTATAGCTTTAACTTCTCTTTACGGCCTCGACACGACTCCAGGAGCGGCTCAGCGTGAGGAATACGGTTCTGCCAGCGAGGCGGATTCGAGGCCGGCGTTCAATCAAAGTCACCTCATGTTAAGGTTGAGGGGGAGAAAAAAAATCAGAAAGGCTACTATGATAAAGGAAATGAAGACGAGCGCTCAGTCAGCAGCCACGATGATGGTTCAGTTCTCCTCGGGTTTGTTAGTAATCTGACTGACGATCAGAAACGTACAGGAAAGTAGCTGAATGAATAGATTATACACACTACACACACACACTACACACACACACTACACACACACACTACACACACACACTACACACACACACTGGCACTACAGGAAGTCAGACTGCACAAATCTGGACATGTGTCAAGGTTTATGATATAAAACATTTGATTCCTGGATTGATTTTTATTTATTGTTTCTGCTCAATAACTGCAAGCATATTATGTTTTGTCTATCTATCTGTCTGTCTATCTATCTATCTATCTATCTATCTATCTATCTATCTATCTATCTATCTATGTTTGTCTGTCATAGTTCATGCAAGGTATTTAAAAATAAACAGGAGGAAATGCACATTTTATAAATAAATGAATGAATGAATGAATGAATGAATGAATGAATGAATGAATGAATGAATGAATAAATGAATGAATGAATGAATGAATGAATGAATGAATGAATGAGTGCAGAGAGGTGGGTGTTGTGAAAATTTCAGATCTGATTTGAAGGAGGCAGAGGCTAATTTTTATAAATAAATAAATAAATAAATAAATAAATAAACAAACAAACATCTACCTGTCTATGCCTGTTTGTTACAGTTTATGGCAAGGTTACATCCACTAGTGTAAATTAAATTTTTGAGAGAGAGAGAGAGAGAGAGAGAGAGAGAGAAAATTTGCCTTTATTTTAAAACGTAATACATAAAAAAAATAATAATAATTAAACATTTGACGATTGCACCGTATTTAAAATAATCAATCAAACAAACTTTTGAGCTGATATTATTTCTGATATTTTTATACACCCTTACACACACCCACACACGCACTCACACACACCCGCACACGCACTCGCACTCACACACACCCGCACACGCACTCGCACACACCCACACACGCACTCGCACACACCCACACACGCACTCGCACACACCCGCACACGCACTCGCACACACCCGCACACGCACTCGCACACACCCGCACACGCACTCGCACACACCCGCACACGCACTCGCACACACCCGCACACGCACTCGCACACACCCGCACACGCACTCGCACACACCCGCACACGCACTCGCACACACCCGCACACGCACTCGCACACACCCACACACGCACTCGCACACACCCGCACACGCACTCGCACACACCCGCACACGCACTCGCACACACCCACACACGCACTCACACACACCCACACACGCACTCACACACACCCACTCACTCACACATCTCATAGTGGCGACTTCTGTGTTTGATCTGAGCGCTGTGTGTTTTACTCAGAAGACATTTTATTTTTCGCTTGAATCATTTCGTCATTCTCGCTGTGGCTGATTTGATCAGCAAGAACAACACACACACACACACATACGGCTTGTTCTTAGTGTAGTAAGATCAGAAATGATGCAGCAGTGAAAGCACAGGATGCAGCGGGACACGGTGAGGATTCAGGTCCCAGGCCTCAGCAGGAGGCACTCAACAACAACAAATTAGCTTCATTCTCATCGGGACGGAAAGATGGCAGAGACCCTCGCTACCTCGTTGCTAGGCAACATGCCAGGCAGTTGTGTCGCTGCGTGATGGCACAGCAGATCTGGGTACAGATTGGTGATGCTTCATACCGGCTATACACAGAAGACACGAACTCAGCACACTGGATATTAACATATGAGCTGCTGTGCTGTTGAATTCCGGATTCTGATTGGTCAGAAGATGCCGATTCATTTTTATTTATTTATTTTTTTTGAGAAGAATTTGTAGTTTGCGCTGTCAATCACATGATAGGGTTTCCATAGCAACAGCTCATTCACAGGGACTTGTACTTCTTAAAAACAGAAATATGTGATGAAGTTTTCATAGCATAAAGGAGGATACTTTCACAGTTTTTCTAAGAAAGGAGTCTCCAGTGTCAGGACTTTGTCAACAGATTTCTCACATGACAGTTTATGCTTTTCTTTTTCTTTTTCTTTTAATTTTTTCAACTCGTTTTATGGAGGTTGCACAACATTAAATGTCACCATAAAGGAATAAAAAATGCAATTAATGCTTCTTTAATAATTTTTTTTTAAAAATTATAAAAATACTTTGAGTTGTGCTATTTTTGGAAAATATTATATAGTAAATATAATAAATATTGGTGTGTAAAAAAATGTATTTGAAATAGAAATATATACAATATTTTCTATTTATATATTTTGTATTTATTTATTTAGTTAGTTAGTTATTCCTTGCTTACTTCTTTATTTTTACTATCTTTAAAAATATATTTAATTTGTATTTGTTTTTTGTATTGCTTTTTAATCACTTGCCTTCTTGACTTGATTAATATTTACATTTTATTTATTTATTTATTTATTCATTCATTCATTCATTCATTCATTCATTCATTCATTCATTCATTTATTTTTACATTTTTTTAAATTCCTTGCTTCCTTGATGGATTGATTTATGATATGAATATTTATTTAATGAGAAGAAAACATCCTCATCCCTAAAAACATCATTCAGTTCCCTGATCCTGACCATTTCCTTCATTTCTTATTTTACTTAATTAATAATTTTTTTTTTATTATTTCACATCAACACATATACACTCCTAACACACGATGTTAATTGTCGTCGTCTTAATGACAAACACCTGCTACTGACTCCATTAGTACAGTTGTGTACTAATGTGTAACATGTTCCTGTCTCTGAGGCTTTCGGGCAAAAAAAAAACAAACAAAAAAACAACAACACACAATTTTCGACTTTATTAGTAAATAATGATGTAGAAATAATTTGACAATGTGAGCGAGTGATAATGGAAAGAAATCGTTGAGTTTAGGCTTTAGGATTAAATTCTTTAAAAAAAAAACCACCTTCATTTATTATTTTCTAGCTTCCTGACTGCCAGTGAACGATTCAGAGTGTACTGTATGTAATTAAAAGCCACCAAAAATAATCTCTTAGTGCCATAGGAGAATTAATCGAGGTTTATTAAACAGCAGCGTCGTGTACGGAGGGGAAGAATGCCAGAGACGGGAATAAATGCTTCTGTAATTCAGTGAGAGGATTAATGAAGTAACGGCAGCGAGAGGCGGTGAATACTGTACTCTCGACCCCTGATTCATCATTTTTATTCCTTAAAACGATACTGATCTGCAGCTAACGGCTATCAGCATACGCTAAATTGTTGGATTTGAGGCATTGGATTGTAATTATTCGATCGTTCATATTGGATTGGGCAGAGGGAAGTGTTTCAGGAACGTCGGCTGAGATTCTGATGGAGGAAACGGGAAGTGGGAATGTCCATGGATGCTCTAGAGGTACAGGTTCGACTGGATATCGGTTCTGTTCTACTATAGTGAACTTTCATACAACAGCGAGTCGAGTTAGCCGATTATCTTGCCTTATGTGGTGTTAACCAAGTCTGAATATTATCTGTTTTCAGTCACTTCTTTAAACTGGTCTCTACTGTTTACAAGTAGAGAAAGGGAACATGTTTTGATATCACACTCTAAAACTGGTAGTTTAGAAGACTAACCATATATAGAGTTAACCAAGGATTGGTTAATTATTTACAAGTAGAGAAGGGAAATGTTATACTGTTAATAGTGTCATCAGTCATGTTGTTTTGACATCACTCTGTAAAACTAGTAGTTGAGAAGACTAACCTTATACAGAGTTAACCAATGACTGGTTAACTAGAAGTAACAAGCTCTAAAGCCATTACTGCTATAAACTTATTTACAAATTGAGAAGGGGAAGATGTTGTTTTGACATCACCCTGTAAAACTGATAGTTTAGAAGAGTAACCTTAGATAGAGTGACCCAAGGACAGGTTAATTAGAGTTAGCCAAGTTCCTTGTCTGTATATAACTGAAGCCATTACTGCTATAAACTTATTTATAAGTAGAGAAGGAAGACTTTACACTGTTTATAGTTTGAGCAGCCATGTAGTTTTGAGATCACTCTGTAAAACTGGTAGTTTAGAACACTAAACTTACATAGTGTCAACCTAGGACTGGTTAACTAGTATTAACCAAGTATATCAACTGCTCTAGGTACTGTATCCTGGTCAGTGGGAACACTGGATGTGAGACAGGAGTGCAATGTTTTACACTTAGGAACAATTTTGTGTAGTAAGTGCAGCTACTGGCACGTTTTTGGGAGTTGGGAGAAAACCAGAGAACCTCAGAGGAAACCTAGATGGGGAAAAAAGCCGTGAACCACCATGTAAGGTGGACACAAGGAAATCTAGAGCGCTAAGATTTTAAAAGTCCACTCAAATCAATGGTCTGGTCCCAGCATCTTTCGGGGTAAGAGGTAGGTATACATCAAGACTTTCCCTAGATGTCCGAACTACTAGCTCTTGTTTTATGCATTTATGTATCTATAAAAAAAATAAATAAATTGTGCTATATTTCCTATAGTTATATAGAGCTACATTAATAGAGTTTTTGGTCTGATGGCATCCTAAGTCTGTAACCTAGAGAACCAGTTTTGTAAGCACTTGGTATTACTAGCTTATAATAATAAATGAATAAATAAAATAAAATAAAATAAAATAAAATAAAATAAAATAAAATAAAATAAAATAAAACAAATTCAAATAACAAATAATAATTTTATGGAAATCAATTATAGGAGTACTAGGTCCTAAGATTAAAAATAATAATAATTATAAATAAATAAATACAATGATTATTTAATATAGTAACAATGACTTAAGCGCTTTATCACCGCACTGTGTTTCTTTTTAAGCACGTGTGATTTAAAGCAAACCCGGTGTTAGCGATGCTAATTGTATTTTATGAGGTCTGCTGGAGCCCACTTCCCCAACACTTACATCTGTTCAACAATTATTAGACCGTTTTTGTCATAAAAAATTCAACACCCCCCAGCGTTGCACGAGTGGAACCTGAAAATTTATGCAGCGAATGGAATATTTAATATCTCCCAGGAATGAAAACGGGCTAAAAACGCTGATTTACTTAAAGATTCACCATTTAGCTGCAGCGAGAAGATTCCCAAACACAGAGCGGTATTCCCTGGATGACGAACCTGATAGAAAGTGTGATACCGTGTGCTCAAGGCAAAACGCATGCAACTCTCTCTAAAACTCTTCAGGCGTCTTCAGGAAAAGTCAGATTAGACGCTTTCATGTATTCATTACGGAGAAAAACAGGGACAGACAGGAAGCGCTTCGTTTTGTCTGGTTTTCCTGAAAAAAAAAAAGTGTTTCGTTTTGTCTTTGTCTGAAATTATGGATTCAAATCGCAATCCAGAACATGACAAACATCTTCAATAAAGTCAGCGGAACCGAAATATACCATAAATGTTCATCACTTTATGTGCATTAGGTCGTATTTAAAGATATGTTGCGGTGTGTTAGGAAAGTATTTGCAAAAAAGAACAATATCGTTCAATATTACAGCAGCAGGGATAAATGATTTACTATACTGTGACAGACAGATGTTTATTTTCTTCTTGATGCTATACAGAAAAAAAAATCCATCACAGAGTCAACATCTTGCATATTAATCTTTATAACGAACGTATGATCTTAAGCGGAGCTTCTGACGTTACCCAAAACGCCCTTCGGCGACTTTGCTTCTCACTGAAATACAGCGTCAATACGACACCACTCGACAAACTACCTACTGACCATTTCAGAAACTGCTGATCTCCTGAGATTTGTCCACAAAAGACCTTCTTGATGAGAAATAATGGTTAGTAAGGCTGAGCACTTACAATAAACACTCTATACACACACAGTGAGCCGAAAAGCATCTCCGAGTGCACAGAACCTTGAGTAATATGGAGAAAACCCACAAGCAGAAGACCACATTGAGGTTCTACAGTTGTCAAGGAAGATGTTTTGGAAGTAGGATCTTGGTCATGGTTTGGGTGGTGATGGAGTCTATCCCGGGAATGGTGGGAATTGAAGTGGGAATACATGCTGAATGGGTGGATTAGACGATTTAGAGTCAGCAACTGGAGAGTATCTTTGTAGTGAGGTGGAAAGCAAACCACACATAGAGCCAAGAGAAAGGAACCCAGGTTAAGAGTGTTTATTTATCTGGAAAGATCTGAAGTGTAGACGTGGCATCCGGAGCTTTTTGTTACAAATCACAACCCACAAACTTCAGGAGATCATGAGGCTACAGTGAGGGGAAGCTCATCAAAACTGTTTCAATCAGGATTAATGAACAAATTGAATTTTTTGGAATTCACTAAAAATTCATTAGGTGAAATTCGTGGAAGAGGGCGACTTGGTATCAGACAGCACTTGGCCACCTTCTGACTTCTTGGTAGAAAGAGCAATTCCCCGAGTCCCTCGCTTCTCCCTGGCTGGAATGCATTCTGACAGGCGGGAGGGATGACCCTGAGAATCACATTATGTATATTTCTAAGAACCTAGAAGCACCCCATCACCACCTCACCCCCAACCCCCAACACACTCCCCACTCCCCATACCCCCTCTATGCCCCCCCCTTCCCTTCCTGACTCCTAACACCATCACCCCTTTCTGCATTTGCATGTAGGAGACAGTTAAAATAAGGCCATAAATCAAGCGCAAACATATAAATGGATTTGCAGGAGA
Organism: Hemibagrus wyckioides; assembly: GCF_019097595.1. NCBI lineage: Eukaryota > Metazoa > Chordata > Actinopteri > Siluriformes > Bagridae > Hemibagrus > Hemibagrus wyckioides. The sequence goes on along the minus strand of NC_080718.1, from coordinate 4,379,113 downwards.
TTGAAACCCTGCGAGAGTCTCCTGAGCAAATATTTCAGGGCCTGTCGCAGAGATATCCAGTGTCATTAAGCGGCACAGACACTCTGACCACTCGCCGGGGATATTCCCCTCATTACATGACCAGGAGGATGGCCACGTATGGCTGGCCTGATAAATCTATCTGCATATTCGGATGCACACTTTTTTTTTCCTCTTGGTCATCCGGGACCTGGAGTTAATGGAGTTTTATCACGTTGCGACAAAACCTGGATGACTTGATGGAAAAAGAGTGTGTGTTTGGTTGGGGGTGGGGGGTGAGGGTATTTGTAGAGTACGATTATTAGCCGTGTTTGATAATGCTACAGCAAACACTACGATGGTCTACGGAACTTTGGTCTTCCTAAGATCAAAAAATTTTGCATTTAGCTAGCAAGAATGCAGACAAAGCTATCAATCAAGCCACTGGTTGTTCTTCTTTATAAAAAAACTGCTGTTTGCTATTTATTTGTTAATCTAGTTCTTTATAAAGAAAACAAAACCCGCAAGAAGTCTTGTCCTTGTGCTTAATGAACATCAAGCAGCATGTTTGGTGTTTCCGACCATAAGCTCCATCTCCCAACCTGTACAAATGGAAAATTTGAAATTTTATAGATTTCAGATCTACACTCTTTCCACTGCAAATCAATCCAAAGTTCTATCCAAACATTTCTATTTTCTATCGACTGACAAAGGTGTGGTCTCTTCCAGCATGACTCCGCCCTCATCTACAGCGCACCTGAGCTTACCGAATGGTTCGACGTAAAACACACACTATGGCCTTCACTTTCACAAATTTCAGCCCAATGGGAGATTTTGGAGATTTTTGGGAAGAAGGATTGGTTAGGGTTTGGAGTGTGCATCCAGAAAACCATCGACACACATGTTTAGACAATTTAGAGTCAGCTACTGGGATAGGGGTTTTTTTGTGAGGTGAAAGGGACCAGCAGAACCCATAGAAAGAGAATGGAGAAAGGAACCCAGGCTAGACAAGATCTGAAGCGTAGATGTGGCAGTGACGCAAAATCCCAACCCAATACAATTCTGTTCATTTATATTGGTATATAATGGAATAATAAAAATACAGAATTTATGTAAACGGTTCTCAATTACACCAATCTTCTACAGAAAACAGAAATATTTAATCGTATAATCATTAATACGTTTCATTCTTTCATATCAACAAATAATCAGGAGAACGCACCGTAGATTAAAATGGTGTTTAAAGGCTTCTCGTCTGCTTAACCGCATAATGTGGTGTGATTTCTGTTCAAACGATGCAAAATAAAAAAATAAACCCACCAGAGATAAAAAAAAATGCATTACTTCCTAATTAATATCAAGGCAAGGACAAACACAAGATCATCATGTAAATACATAAATGATGCTGCTAGCCTTTTTTATTATTTATAAGAGTGGACTCATAATCACATTACATTACGGTGCTAAGAAGCTGCTGGGGTCAGAAGCGCTTTGCGTTAATGGGCCGAGCAGCATGTTGGACATTACTCATCATTTAATAAGGCTCCTGAGTGTCAGCTTGATTGGCGTTAATGGCATTGTTTTAGCGCGGGAAACTTTTCACGGCCAACATGTCAGGCCGTCTCGAGCGCTCGCCGCCGACAAGCTGTCAGTACAACATTCAAGAGGACACATTTGTACGGCTTCGTGGGTCCAATTAATATTTGAAGACGTTAATGTAGATTGTAATGAGCGTTTTAAAAAGTGGGACATGGAGACCTTCAGAGACCCCGTGCTGAAGCGGAGCAGATTTTTTCCAAACAGGCAAATTACAAAACATGTTGCTTGAGTGTTTTACAGGAAAAATAAAAAGGTCTTTTTTATTTATTTATTTTATTTTACTATTTTTTTGGAGACGAGATTTCCTCTCAGGATGGCGTCGTGCCAGTTTGGCCTTTTTTCTGGGAAGGAGCCATCGTCACTTTTTTTTTTTTTAGCGAAACACTCATCTCCAAGGCCTCACATTATTTTAGTTTTGGAGTCATAATGACGGGAAAACATTTATCTCTCGACGAGTTCTGAACATAAGCATTGGATGTAATGTTTTTATATTACATTATCTTTATATTATCTTGGGAAGTTTGAGAAATTGAAATTTTATAAAAAAAAATAAAATAAAATAAATAAATAAAATGCTTATTCTTTGTACAATACAAAGCTTACATTGTATAGCCGATTAATAATAACGACGAGGCCTCAATACCTGCTTTTGTTGCGTTCAACCTTCAGATTTCCGTACTGTTTTCCCGTATTGTTCCGTTGTGCATCATAAAAATGCGAGATCGTCAATAGGTCTCGCAAATAATAATGGGAATAAATGAAGCCTTGTTAGCAAGAGTTACGAGCCGTAATGACAAGCTTGTCACTTTTTTTTTTTAAATGCAGAGTCACCCTGTGAAGAAGAAGAAGCACTTTGAATCTCTTAGAAGCATTTACATAACAAAGCTCTGAGCACCTCGGTAGTGAAGAAAAGAGAAGAAGAAAAAAAAATACACCCCTACTTCTACATTAACATGCCACCAACACACACACAGGCAAATGCACAAACATATGCATAAATGCATGCATGCACACAAACACTCCCACAATGAAAGTATCTGACACGAAAACCCCAAAGATCTCGGATCTCTCACTTTTCCGTACACAGTCAGCAAAATAAAATAAAAAAAGCAGAGAACAAATTCAAGGAAGGTGAAAGAAAAAAGAGCGGAAAAAAAATATCACCTTTTCCCCCCTAACTACAATCCCTACAACCACCTACACCATCCCGTCTCTCCTCTCTACTCGTCTCCCCCATGCACCGGGCGCCCCACTCGGAAAGACACAGGATGAAATGACATTATGCATATGAAAATGTCCAGAAAGATGTTTGATTTATGTATGCATTAGATGCAAATTCTATTACAGGACACAAGGCGGCTGTGCGATTTCTCTCGGAACACTCGGCTGCCCTGATCAAACCCGATCTCATTAATTCCGACAAGGGGAGAAAGATAGAAGGAGCGAAAAAGAGGGAGAATTGGAGGAAATTTACAACCCCGGACATAGATTTAACCAAAAAAGGGGGGGGGGTAAATTGCATTTCAGCCTCTAAGGCCACAGCAGACTGACTTCAGCAGCCGGGCAGCAGACCACCAGAGACACGACTCTGAAGCTCATATATGCAGAATGAGGAAGGAATAAAGATTCTGCATTGCATAGATTTCTGCGTGTTGTTGATGCCTTATTTAAAAAAAAAAAAAAGAAAGAAAGAGAGAAAACAGGGCCAGCTTTCTAGAAAAATGTGGGATTTCTGAAAATCTTCAAAAAATAAATAAATTCTCCACCACCACACCTTTTATTTATTTATTTCAGATTTTTACTATCATCCAATTCCAAATGTCACTTTTATTTATTTAATGTTTTTTTTTTAAGAACAAAATTGCACACATCATAAATTGTTACGCCGTATTTTATTTTATTATTTGTTTCATTAAAAACAGGACATGAGGCAGTGTCGTCTATGGTATCTCACCCAAGCCATGATAAAATCGAGCGTAATTGGGAAAACAGCAACGCAACTGGCAACCTTTACGCATTTTGTGTTACTGAAAAAAAAAACACCCAGCTGATTCAGTCCACTCATGAATCAGTAACGATTCACAATACGACTCCTCTAGAAGCCCTGCCCTCTTTCCTAACCTTAATGTTGTCAGCTCTTGCGCCCTCTCGAAATTCTCGACTCGACACAAACATCTCGACTCAATGTCACTTCCTTTTCCTGTTGCGTTCAACCTTCAGGCTAGCCTCCAAAGTTAACATCGGCTAGCTGTGTGAATCGGGGCACTGAACTGAGTCAGAAATCGGTTAAGAGTCGGAAAAGAATGAAACCAACATCTAGTACAAAAGTTTACATAAAAAAAAAATAAACATGATAGTAGCTATGTCTTGATGAAAGATGCTAACAGGCTGGTGGTTCGAAGAAAACCCTGGATGTATGTAAACACACTCCATTGTGGTCCTACACAGGCAGCAGGATGGTGAATGCCACTGTCTCTCACACACTGTGTGTGTGTGTGTGTGTGTGTAAATGTAATAGTTTTACGCCCAGGCTATAATGCTCAACCTTAATGGTTTTATAATAGTAATGGCGAGTTAATGACGGGTTGTAAAATTTGTTTTAGTCCTTCCCCTCCATACGAAGCAGATGTGTGTGTGTGTGTGTGTGAAAACTATACCCTGTGATCATGGGGGCATTGTTTTTCCCATCAAGATCTTCCCCACCGCCATATTTCCTCCTCACCTTCTTTTTTGTGCAGCTACAGTGATTGAGGTCAGGCCCAGGCTCCTTTACCGGTCCAGCTAATGTGATTGCATCAGAGCAATACCCCTAAACTCCATCAGGCCTCCATCTGCATGCTAATTGGCTCCACTGTCCTTGGCGGTGACCTTGGTTTCCCCAGCGGGGGGTTGGTCGGGAAGAAAACACGGCGTGCGTCCATTGCCATTGCCATGCAACCTCAGTGAGCAGCCCCCACCTCCACTTCCACTTCCACCTCCACCTCCTACGTTATCTCCTCACTCTATGCATCAAATTATAACAATGGCCAGGGCTTTATTCGGGGGGTAAGCCTGCGTGACCTCTGGTGACAAGAGACGTTTCCTCGCCGCTGCACACGGCCACTGACACGACACCTCGCGCCTGCATGAGCTTAAGAAAAGAGATACGGTTGCGATGCAAATATGCAAGGCGAAATGCTAAATAAATGCGCGTGTTTGGGACGCCGTCGAAGAATCGTATGGCTTAAAAGGTCTGAAAGGAATCATTTTTCTTTTTCGTTTTTCTTTACACCAAAAAGAGATTAAACGGCGAAGATAAGATCTTAATCACAACTCGATAGATACTCGTTAGCGCCGCTATCAAACTTGTCCTGGGTTACATTTCATTGGCTGCCATTGAGGTAATTGGAAAATTGTGCAAATTTGAGTTTTCGCCCGAATACCTTCCGTAAGCTGCTCACTGGCATCCAGAATATTCCTCGAAGCACTGGACAGTGGTAGCAACCGGTCAATAACGTAAAACTTAAAGCCCTAATTCTGGCGCACTAAACCGAGCCGAGATCTGAATGCTAAAATATTAAGAATAATAAAAAAAAAAACAATCCTAGAGTCGTACATAAAAATGTCAGTGTAATGCATGGCCACTCGAGCGAAGATTCGGAGGTATGAAGGGTCACGGTGCGTGCAGGTATTTGCTCCGAGTGCACCTGATTTCAGTAATTAGGCTCGGAGCCTTGTTAGCTCGTTAGTGAAATCAGGAGGCTGAGTTCAGGGTTGGAGGAAGTGGAGTGTGGACGACTTGGCTGTCATCGGGTTCCTCTGCTACAAAATGTCTGTTTATACTTTAACTGTAAAATAAATAATAAAAAAAGCTTTTAAACCACCTTATAAAACTTTATTATTTTTCTGAGAAATGCTAATTTAAGACTCATTTCATTCCAAAAATAAAAGCTGCTAAGTAATATGTTCTCTGTTTGTACAAGCTAATGCTAAAAACCTAGGATTACCTACACTGGAATACGTGGTTAGCTTCTAGCTGTTATTGCAGCTAAGACAGTTATGAACTAAAATTAATTCTTATTTTATTAAAAAAAAAAAAAAATTGGTTATGATTGTTTGCTAATTCCCTGTGTGAACAAGCTAATGATAACTAGATTCTATTAGCATCGGCTAAATGCTTAGTTAGCTTCCTTAGCCAATAATCTCTAAATGTTATTGTCAGTTCATAACAATGGTTATACTTTTAATATTAATATTGTGTCTGTAAATCGCTTTTATTCTTAAAGTGACTCCCAAAATGATGGGTTGCTAAAGAACCACGATTAGCAAAGGCTAAATACTTTAGAAGGTTAGTGTCTTTACTTCTTAACTGGCTGTGATCTAACTGTAAAAGCTAATGTTAACCACTAGCTAGAGCAACTATTAGCCGGTTAGCTGCTTGGGCTTTGTCCCTCAGAAACACTTTGTTGCTTTACTTCATCAGTTTCCCCGTGTGAACAAGCTAATGCTAACCATGAACCTGTTAGCTGACTTTTTTTTCCCTCAATTTGTTGTAGTAGCATTGTCTGTTTTTGCAATTTAATCTATTTAAAATAATATTTTTCCCCAAAAAACAACATTTCTGCATACTTATTCCCAGTCTTTACAAGCTAATGCTAAACACTACTAGCTATGGCTACAATTAGCAACAACCAAATAAGCCGGTTAGCTTGATTTTTTCTAAACAAACTCTTCTGGTCATGTTAGTTATTAACAAATTAATAATTTGATCATTTTATTATCACTGTTGTTTTTTTTTTCTTTTTTCAAACTCAAAACTACTTGGTTGGTTAAATTGGATCAAATGATTTACTTAATCCTGTGTGATTAAGCTAATGCTAACAGACTACTATTACTAAATAGCTAGTTTAAGCATGTTTCATATAAATAATTTTTAATTATTAATTTTTAATTAATTTTATTTATTTATTTATTTTATTATTATTATTTTTGTTCCAATACAGAAAATGTTTGTTGTTCCTCAAAATCTATGAAGGATTTCCAGCTTGACCAAGCTAATGCTAATCAACCACTGTTAGTACTGACTGATTAGCTAATCAGCTTACTTGTTCTGTATTTATTGTTATGGCTGTATCAGATTTTACTAAGAATACGTTTAATATTTCTGTTTTTCTCCCTGAGCTGTTTCTTTAATAGCCATCACAGAATCCCTGACTGAATAAGCTAATGCTAATTGACAATTAACTTTTAGCAACAATGAACTAGCTTGTAGTCTGTAGTTTTCAATTCAGTTTCATGGCTGTTGCAGTGATTAGCAAAATGATGCGTTCAATATTAATATTTAATCCCCAAAACCTTGAATAAAATTCTCACTCAGGCTAACACTACTTAGCTAGCTTTGCTAATTGAGTCATTACTAGACTTGCATTATTCTCTTAACAGTAAACTGTTTGTTTGTTTTTTTTCACAGCCTTGAAGTCCCTCTTTATCTCATTTTTGGTTTTAACCAAGAATAACCGAGACATTTTACCTCAGAGTAACTAAGATTGCAAAAATAACACAAAAATATCTTACTCTGGCTAAAACTCCTTAGCTAGCTTTGCTAACTGAGTCATTGATAGATTTACCTTTATCTCGTGACTGAAAAACATTTTATTTTTTTTGACAGACTTGAAGTGCCTTTTTACCTCTTTTTCGGCTTTAAATAAGAATAAACGAAACATTTTACCTCAGAGGAACTGTAAGATTAAAAAATATATAGTCAAATTAACTGAAACATGGTAACATGCTAGCATGTGTCATATATAGAATGCAAAATAATTATTGCTGCTCACTTCATGCTCCACAGATTAGCATGTCGTATACGGTATACAAACACACCTGGAGCTTCTACACTTATCCCTTTCCAGGAAAGTTCTGAACAGGTTTGTTTATGACAGAGTAGCTTCACAGTCACATGATTCCTCCGCTCGAAAAACTTTCCTTTCCTCCTTTTTAGGAAAAGTAACGTCCATGTCATTTGGCCACTCAGTGCATCAGCTACCATTTCAAGGTGGATGCGTCGGACAAGTTCTGAGACGCTCGCTCGGATTGAAACGGTTCCTCGTGAAGCAGATGCATTCGCCTTGGCACTGATTATTCCACACGAGAACAGCCAGGCAATCTGCTAGGCTAACATATGCTCAATACAAAACACGCTGGAGACTGACAGGTAGCGGAGGGAGAAAAATCTGTCTATATGTTTGAGGATGGATGCAGACGGCACGCCACGTTACGGGCATGTGTTTTTCTCTCGCTAGCTTGCTAGAAAAACGGCGTGGAAAAGATTGCAGCAGACACAAAGGAGAGGAGTTAGCGAGCGGCAGGGAAAACGTCCGCTCGGTTCGCATTTTACGCTTCGGATAAAAAGTGAAAATTTCTAGCCTCAGTGTGAAATCGGGACGGTTTTGTTCAAGGTGGTGATTCGGATCAAATGTACATGTCAGATGAAAACAAATCGCTATTGTGATATGTTTCAGACAAAACACACACACCATGACAGTACAGCGAGGTCAAGTATTACGCTATATCATATTTCTATAAGGAAAATAATCCGGAAAAAAATGTTCTTTCTGTATCTGAGAAACGCATTTTTTCGAAGAATTATGTTAGCAAAGCTATGCTGAAGTGAACATAGCCTCCATTTTCTACAACATACAGGATGTCTGAAAAGTCAGGAACCAGTGGCGATTCAAATACATAAACATAATATTTATTTATTTAAATATTTATTGATTTTTAAAATTTACATTAGAAAAAAATGGTAGTAACATTAGCTGAAAGGGTAGAAATAGGACTGTTTGGTGCTTCTTGGTACTCATGGTTGGTGCTAGCAACTGGCTAACTAATGTAGCCAAAATCTGTTTCCGTAACTTTCTAGATTTGTTAGCTAGCTAGGGAGCTGGTTCGTACAGGTTTCCAACTACATAGTCAACTATCTAGCAAAGATTCCTCACACATTATTCACATATAATATCCTGACTAAAAAACTGTTTTTTATTTTGACAGCCTTGA
>NC_080718.1:4365485-4367985 GCF_019097595.1 Hemibagrus wyckioides | reverse complement strand
GGGATAATTACGGAGCGAGACGCCCCCCGTGGAGCCCACTCACCAAGTCCCAACAACATGCATTTAAAACCTCAATAGCGCTCGACAGCCTCTCGCGAATAAGCCCGAGATTTGATTAAAATTATAGTTCTTTTGCTCTTACTTCATCTATTAAGATAAGCATCTTGCTCGGGACATTTTTATATACGTATAAAGATGGGGGCCGGTACAATTTAACATTTTCCTCCTGCTGCTCGGCATAAAAGGATCCCTAAGGGCCGCCACTTTCCTCTCACCTGTATAAAGCGCATGGCTCCTGAATGGCAAATGTCTGTTAGGCGCAGCTTTCTACAAAGACGTTCGGAGAAAATGTCACACCGTTGTTTGCATTTTTTTTCGCCTGTTTTGTGTCAAACGGTTCTGGTTTCTGACAGTCTTTTGCTTTCAGGACAATCCTAGTAGCCCAGGGAATGTGTGTGTGTCTGTGTGTGTGTGTGTGTGTAGAGGTGTGTGTTTATGAATTTTTTAACACACTGCATTAAATTCTAGGGAACGCAAAGCAATATGGAATAATCCAAATCTGTTGTATATGAGGAAAATATCACTATGTAGGAAAATAACCTGCTCTGGATGCTAACAGTAACCCCACTTCATGCTGGATGACATCACACCATCCTGTCGTTGATTAGCAGCATCTTTAACTTACTCATTTCTCAGACGTTAACTGTAACCATAACTATAAAGATAAAATAAATAAATAAGATGAACAAACCACTTCGGGACATGCTGACATAGGAAAACCATCAATATGTGACGTCAACACTGATTCTTTTTTCTTAGAACAGCGGGTCTTTTATTTCTTACACACTTCATACTGTGGATACACACTTCGGTCTGGTTACCATAGCAACCTGACAAAGTTTCCACCATTCTCAAGCAGTCCAATCTTTCAACGGCTAAATGTGATTATAAAAACAAACCCCTGTTTTATTATCGAAGTGAATCAATTTTTATTTCAAACGCGTATGCATAATCGTGTACGGTGCGTTTATTTTCCAGCTTTCTGTCACTTTATATCATTACATACATCCAGTGAGACTAAGGATGCGCTCGCATTTAACTCTACTAGTCCGTTTTTTAGAGTATGAATCAGAGTGATTCGGAATTGATTCATTTGAGTCATTTTTGGTTTAGTTTCACACTGCGTGTTAGGCGTGTAGGAGAAAAACATATAAAATGATAAAAATGATTCGATAAGTACAAGGGTGAGTCAAATGAATGAATTCATTGAATCAGATCGATTTTTTTCTTTGAAGAATCTGGACACTCGATAAGCTAAACAACATGAAGGATATGTAGGAAGATTATTTCACTTTTTTTTTTTTTTTTACCTATTTGTAAGAAAAGAAAAACAACACCCAAAATAATATATTTCATATACATATTAAGATTTCCATGTGACTCACCTTTGTAATCTTGAGTCATATTTAGTGTTTATTTGTTTTGTTGTTCATCGGTCCAAATCTCCAGAACAGCTCTGCAGCTCTGTCTTTTGGATCAGTTCCCAGTTTACACCTACAAACAAAAACCAAACAAAAACATCAGACGTATCATATCCTTTCGACTCAGAGTCGACTCGTTTCCGAATCACCTCATGTGTATATACTCACATGAAGAACCGCACCAAGATGGGAAACACACCAAGGCTCCGTTCACACAGACCAAAAAAGGAATGTCGGTTAAATGCAATGTCATAAATGATCCCAGGTTTCAACTTGAAATAAATCTACCGATTCAATAACTGGAGGAATTTTAATTCAATTACTTGCTTTAGTTCTCCTCGCGGTTCATCGTGTCGATGAAGACGAGCACAAGACGTCTGTGCGTGGACTTTATCAGCCAGCTAAATTATTACAATTAAGGTCATGAGTGTCTTAGTCGAGTGGTCAAGTGGAATGAAATCAAGGAATTAGTTCCCAGCACTTTTAGCTTGGTCTCCCCCCCACACACACACATATACACACACACACACAATCTGCTGAATGGAACTACGATCACTCCTGGCACTTATTAATTAGGCTGGAGATTTCAGAACATATTCTGCGTGTATCTCCAGCCAGGCACGTAGGCGTCAGAAGGACGGAAGGAAGAAAAAAAAATGAAGTTCCGTCACGTGATGATACAGCGGCCTGCGAGTGTCAGGTGCAATTACTCGCCGTTAAAGAGGCCAAATAATTCAGGCCTACTGTGGAGATTCATAGCCCAGAGGACATGTCGATAGTGGACAGACCAAACCGCCAGAGCTACATGATGATGATGATGATGATGATGATGATGATGATGATGATGATGATCTGTGGTACCCAAGCCGACGTGAGTCAGGGTTAGAGAAGAAGCTGGGAAAACAGAAAGGATTTTGATGGATGATGCCTTTAATGGACAAAATTCAGCACTGATTGTATTTTTACCTCCATGCTGCTGATCTCAATTCTGATTGGTCGAAAGGTTTTAATTCATTTTC
>NC_080718.1:4322985-4345485 GCF_019097595.1 Hemibagrus wyckioides | reverse complement strand
AGATAGAAATATGCTATCAGCGGAATATTCTGAAATAATGAATTATTAAATAATAAAATGATTAAATAAATTATATTATTAAAGTAAATAATATTAGAAATAATTACAGGCAGAAATTATTTATTATAATTAAATAAATAATTAAAATAAAATAAATATAATTAAAAAAATTAATATAATTAAATCTATAATTTAGAATTTCTTTTTTATAATGATTATATTTATTCCATTTATTAATTTATATTTAATTAATTCTTTTTTTTCAGCAATGGTTTCACGGGTGCGTGATGTCATATTTATTTAAAAAGGCATTTTTCGATATAAGATAATATTCATTTATATTAATCAACCGGCTGATGCACAAACGCAACACTGAAAATGCCATCATTGATTTATTTATTTTTTCCTCCCAAACATTATTTTTATTTATTTATTTTATTTTATTTATCATTTTGCGGTGAGCGAGTTGCTGTATAAATATAACAATCTTTAATAAAAGGGGGTTTTTTTTCAGTCACTAATTATCCTGTAGGTTTGCGAGAACGCGTCTGTCCTTCAATTTAAATGTAATATTTAATATTTTATGCCAAGCATCCGTCTTAGCTGTCTAATTTTTTTTAAATGTATAACAGATGACCTGGTTTAAAATATCGATGTTTCTGTATATTATACTGTATACACTATAGTCTTTATTTTCTGCTGTATTTACTCTACAGTTTGTAAGAGTGAATCTCTCTAGTTTTGAAAACTAAGGGCAAATGATTACATTAAAAAAAAAAATCATTAACAGATGGGCCTGCCTAAATATTTATATATATATATATATATATATATATATATATATATATATATATATATATATATATATATATATATATATATATATATATATATATATATATATGATTTCCTACAAATGACTGCATTCCTCTCCCCTTTGGTGTGAAAAGTAGATTCAAGAACACTTTTAAATAATTTGTTCAATTTGTTCCACAGCCAAAGAAAAGCGGCTTGGTGGAAATTCAGATTCATTAAAACTTAATTAATATGCATCATTATGTAAATGAGGTTGCAGTTAATGAGTTCTTAAAAGAAGCCTCCCTTAATTAGTTCACTTTTAATGGCATCATCATTTATCTTTTTTTCTTTGAAGCAGAATGACGCGAGGAACTAGCCTTCTCCCGAAAGTGCTAAAAATTTTCCATTTTTTAATTATTCTTATTTCCTTAATTTTTATATGATTAAGAATGCATTTAGAGAACTAAGTAAATGAGGAGGAGGGGGTGGGGGGGCTGGAGTAGGTGTTGGTGGGGGTGGGGTGTGTGGATAGTGGGGGGGGCCCTCATGCTCTTGCACACTCGCCACGTTTCCATTAAAACGCAGTCTCGCTGGATGGTAGCGTGCGAGGAAAGTTAAAGGGAAAGTGTCCTCCTGCTAAACAATCAAGAGACTCTCACAATTATCTCACGAGCATCTTGGAGCAGCTTCATTGCAGCTAAATCGGAGCGCCGGCTTAATTGCTGCCTCCATTTGGGCCGAGCCTATAGGTTCCTGCGCTTCATTACTGTTTATGGAGCTTTAGATTTACAGCCCGGGTTTATGTCAAGACGAGGAAATGTCTTCAGCTCTCGCGAGCTCACTCGCATAGCTCTGCCTGGTGTCGTATTTTTATGTCGTATTACTGATATTTGCATCATGCACGTTTTATACATGTGGAAGAGGAGCAATAGGATGCCGTGACGGGGCAAGGCGTAACTTTATTGCTTTTATTCAACAACAACTCCAGTTTTATTTATTTATTCACAAGCTGTCATATTTTTCCGTCATCTCTACTTACAGTTTATGTCTTCGAACGTCTGTAAAAACAAGTAGCCATATGGAAGATGTCGGAAAAAATGTAAAAGCTAAACCACTGATCGTGACGCCAACACTAGAGACTCCTTCCTTGGCTAAAGTGTGTAAGGGCTCAGCTGTGGTTCTCTGGAGACTGTGTATTATATATGTAAACAATGTTATTAATAATAATAATAATAATAATAATAATAATAATAATAATAATAATAATTTTCTTCATTTGACATTTTTCAAGAATTAAGTAACTTATTTATTTCAAAAATAAAGTAATAATTTTATCGTATTATTTATAGTAATAATAAGAAGAAGAATTTGTAATGTTTTTAATTTTATTCCATTTTTTTTACATTTCTCTCATGCTTTAATATGTAAATGCTGTTATTATTTACAACAGCAACAATAATAATATTTTCATTTGACATTTTTCAATAATGATTATAATTATTAAATTTGTAAATTTTATTTTATTATTTATAATAATACTACTGCTAATAATAATATATATATATTTTTTTATTTTGTTTATTTTTTCTTTGACATTTTTCAATAATTGTTATGCTTTAATTTGTAAATTATGTTATTATTTACAATAATAATAATAATAATAATAATAATAATGTATTTAATTATTTTATTTCATTTTTATTCTTTAATTTTTTTATTTGACATTTTCCTCACACTAAAAGCCATGACACGAATCATTACTGATGTCCAAACTTGCCTGTACATTTACTGTAGAATGATCAGTCGTATATATTCTTGATTTTCTTTTAGTCACTGCTATATTTAAAGCAATACACATGACATTCAGCCAATCAGACTCTCTGCTGAGAATACCGTCACGTGACCGAGATGAATGTTCAGCGCTCTCCCCAGAGGCGCATGGCAGCGTGGTGGCTACTCGCCTAAGAATATGCTGTAAACATTTCTATTTATGATTCTGGCTGCAGGCGAAATGACATATGTGCTCGACGGAGCCGATCGGAGCATTATCTTTTCTTCAGAGAACAAGAAACACAGACAGCACCATCTTCATGCAAACATTAACCCAATAAATAAAGAATTGTTTCTGTTTGGTTTGAAATGAAAGCTTGATATTTACTGAACTGCTGTGCGTGTGAGTGGATAAAATATCGATGTTCGTGCAAATGTAACTGTGGCAAAGTATATATGTGACAGAAAATCTTGAGAATATACCTCCAGTACCTGTTAGAAGTATTTTAAAGTTTGCTTCTCTCCTACAGTTCTTCTTGATCGAATCTCTCCCAAAATTGGACCCTGAATCGTCTCAATTGGTCTTCTCCTGTATGGCTCAATCCTCTCCTCCAGTTTATTTTGTAATCGCCTCAACTCTCCCCTCCAATCTGTCTCGGAATCATCTCAATCCTCTCCTCCAGTTTATCTCAGAATCATCTCACTCCTCTTCTCCAATTCATCTTGGAATCGTCTCATTCCTCTCATCCAATTCATCTCGGAATCATCTCAATCCTCTCCTCCAGTTTATCTTGGAATCACCTCAATTCTCTCTTCCAATCCATCTCAGAATCATCTCAATCCTCTCCTCCAGTTTATCTTGGAATTGTCTCAATCCTCTCCTCCAGTCCATATTGGAATTGCCTCAATCCTCTCCTCCAGTTTATCTTGTAATCATCTAAATTCTCTCCTTCAATCAATCTTGGAATCGTCTCAACCTTCTCCTCCAGTTTGTCTTGGAATCACCTCAATCCCCTCTCCTCCAATCCGTCTCGGAATCGTCTCAATCCTCTCCTTCAATTCAACTGAATTGTCTCAATCAAACTTCTGTATGTCTAAAAACATCTCAATCCTCTTCTTCAGTTCGCCTCAGAATCATCTCGATCCTCTTCACCAATTATTCTACAAATTCTCAATCCTCTCTTCCAGTTCGTCTCAGAATCATTTCAAAATCATCTCAGTCCTCTTCACCAGTTTGTCTCGATCCTCTCCTCCAGTTTGTCTTGGAACCATCACGATCCTCTCCTTCAGTTTGTCTTGGAATTAGCTCAATCCTCTCTTCAAATACATCTTGGAATAGTCTGGATCAGGGGTGTCCAATCTTATCCAGAAAGGGCCAGTGTGGGTGCAGGTTTTCATTCCAACCAAGCAGAAGCTATACCTGATTCCAAGTGGCTAATCAGTAGATCTCAGGTGTGGCTTCAGCTCAGCCGTCTCAATACTCTCCTCAAATACGTCTTGGAATTATCTCGATCCTTTCCTACAGTTTGTCTTGGAATCATCTCGATCCTCTACTCCAGTTTGTCTTGGAATAGTCTCGATCCTCTCCTCCAGTTTGTCTTGGAATCGCCTTGATCCTCTCCAGTTTGTCTTGGAATAGTCTCGATCCTCTCCTCCAGTTTGTCTTGGAATCGCCTTGATCCTCTCCAGTTTGTCTTGGAATAGTCTCGATCCTCTCCTCCAGTTTGTCTTGGAATCGCCTTGATCCTCTCCAGTTTGTCTTGGAATAGTCTCGATCCTCTCCTCCAGTTTGTCTTGGAATCGCCTTGATCCTCTCCAGTTTGTCTTGGAATCGTCTCGAACCTCTCCTACAGTTTGTCTTGGAATCATCTCGAGCCTCTACTCCAGTTTGTCTTGGAATAGTCTCGATCCTCTCCTCCAGTTTATCTTGGAATCGTCTCAATCCTCTCCTCAAATTTGCCTTGAAATCTTCTCAATCCTCTCCTCCAGTTCCCCTCTGAATCATCTCGATTCTCTTCTTCAAGCCATCTTGGAATCATCTCGATCCTCTACTCCAGTTTGTCTTGGAATCATCTCAATCCTCTACTCCAGTTTGTCTTGGAATCGTCTCGATCCTCTCCTCCAGTTTGTCTTGGAATAGTAGCAATCCTCTTATCAAATTCATCTTGAAATCAGTTGGATCCTCTCCTCCAGTTTCTTGGAATCATCTCAATCCTCTACTCCAGTTTATCTTGGAATTGTCTCGATCCTCTACTCCAGTTTATCTTGGAATCGTCTCGATCCTTTCCTCCAGTTTTTCTTGGAATAGTAGCAATCCTCTCATCAAATTCATCTTGGAATCTTCTGAATTCTCTGCTCCAGTTCCCCTCTGAATCATTTCAATCCTCTCCTTCAAGCCGTCTTGGAATCATCTCAATCTTCTCCTTCAGTTTGACTCAAAATCGTCTCAATTCTCTTCTCCACTTCGACTCAAAATGGTCCCAATCCTCTCCTTCAATTCGTCTTGGAATCATCTCGATACTTTCCTCCAGTTTGTCTTGGAATCATTTTGATACTCTCCTCCATTTCTTATTGGAATCATCTTGATCCTCTCTTCCAGCTCTCCTCGGAATCAACTTGATCTTCTTCTCCAATTATAATTCTTGTCACTTGGTGCTTTTCTGAGAGGTTTCTTCAATTTCAGCATCATGTTTTATCCTATGTTTTAAAAAAAGACATAAGAAAAGAAAAAAAAGCTTGAGAGCATCTTAAATGGGATTTAGCCACTGAGGGAAATCCTGTTTAACACCCAATCCTTGTTTAGATGTTATATACCGTCGATCATTTTAGCAGTAAATATTACACCATCGTCTCGGTGTATGCTTTCTGTGGACTCCTGGTTTAATAAGACCTCACACAAACAATTCCGAGTTAAAATTTGTTGTATATAAACGGAATAGGAATACATGAATATTTCTTGTTCAAGCACGCTTCAATAACCAGCAAGCTCTTATCAGATACTGTACTTCAGGCTCCGTCTCTTCTGCTGCTTGATGAATACTGAATTTAAATTCAGGACTTGTACGTCCTTCTTGCTTCTAAATGGAAAGAGCATACGTTTTTTTTTCTTGTGATTGTGTCAGTAATATATTAAGACAAGCGAAGGTGCATTTCAGCACATTACGGCCTGAACTCGACTAAAATATCTAACACAGTGTGAATAATACGTCATAAAGACCAATTTAACAGGGGAGAAATTTGACTGAATTCACGGATGAAATCATGTGCATGTGGGATATAAACATCGAAAATAATGTTAGATAAACATGTGAATTAAAAACATAATTAAATAAAAGTAATGTAATTTAATTGTGAAGAAAAACATTGGAACAATAAATCATTTTGTAAATCAAACATTATAATAAAAATGTCGTGTAAAAAGAATAAAAAGATAAAAAAAAAATTTAAAAGAAAATAATTATGTAGAAATAAATAATTAGGTGTGAAAATCACAAAAAAATAATGTAATGCAATTAATTAAAAAAAATCAGAAAATCAGATCATGTGAGTAACAACATGAAATTTTATCATGTAAAAATGTTTTTTTTAAAAATCACATGTGAAAAGTGAATCATGTGGATAAAAATTACCCAGTAAAATGAATTGTGTATAAAAACTAAAAATCTGTGTAAAATCACTTAAAAAATAATTAAATCGGTGCTTAAAAAAAAATCACATTATTAAAAGCAAGAGTAGCAGTATCAAAGTACAGGTGTGTGAAAAAAATTCAATAAAAATGAATTAATTATGTGTAAAAAAAAATTATATGGTAAAAGTAAAAGTAGCATATGTTAAAAAAATCACATATGAAAAAATCAATCATGTGAAACATTAATTATGTGTAAAAATCACATGTTAAAAGAACAAGTACTCTGTGAAAAAAATACAATTGTGTAAAAGAGTAAAATAAAAATGAATTAATTATTTGTAAAAATCACATGTTAAAAGAACACAAAACGTGTTAATAAATTCACATATGAAAATAAATTAATTTAAAAAAAATGAAAACAAATTAATTTTGTTGTTAAAAGGAAAAGTAGCATGTGTAAAAAAAAATTAAAAAATAATAATAAAAAAAACACAAGTAAAAATAACCCACATGTAGAAATCACACGTGCAATTAAAAAACAAAATAAATGAATAACCATTAAAGTAAAAACATATACAACAATAAAAACACAGATGTTGAGCCATGGAATGTTGAAGTAAACCTGCATGTAAAATATCGCATGCTAATCACGAGTTATGACATCATAATACAACCTAATAAATTACAGGCAGCTAGCTAGCTTGACATGTTATTAGAGAAAGCTTGCTAGCAGATTAGCTTGTCATGTTATTTAAGACGTCTAGCTTAATATCTTATTATTACCCACAGCTAGCTAGCATCAGCAGTGAAGATTAGCTGTAAACCTTTATGAACATGACATAAAAAGAATGCCGTAAAATCCTGGTTATCCTGGTTAAAAGGTTATCCGACGCTAGCTGTTTCCCCTAGAACTATCAGTGAAAAAGAGAACAGAAATCCTGTCAGATTAGCTTAGCATGGTGTAACATCATATTAGAAATAACTGCTCACATGCTGATCATGAGTTATGACATCATAATACAATCTAATAAATGACATGCATATGCAAATGTGACTCAGCAAACGTGGAAAGTTTTTTTTTCTTAAATTTTAAGTTTAATTTGACGCGAAATTTATTGACAGAATTGCAGGAGTTTATTCATGCAAAATTTTTATTTATATTTATATTCATGTAAAGAATTGTGTCTTTTTCCAGAGCTCAGCATTCAGCATGCAGTAAATTGAATATAAAAGATAACATAAACATCAAATAAGATATATATATTTCTCTATTTTTTCCTCCTCCTTCCTTTACATTGCTATTCAAACTGTGAAGGCGGAGGTGTTTTTATTACTGTTTACTGATGTGTTTTTGTGTTTGTGGACCACGATTTTGCTGCTCGTCCTTCATCACTGTCAGCACATGAACATCTGGAGTCATGATGAACCACCTAGCATCTCTCAGAGAGAGAGAGAGAGAAGGAGTGTGTGTGTGTGTGTGTGTGTGTGTGAGGGGGAGAGAGAGAAGAGCATGTGTGTGTGTGTGTGTGTGTGTGTGTGTGTGAGCGAGGAGAGAGAGAGAGAGAGAGAAAGAGTGTGTGCGTGTGAGAGAGAGAGAGAGAGAGAGAGAGAGAGAGAGGAGTGTGTGTGTGTGTGTGTGAGTGAGAGAGAGAGAGAGAGAAGGAGTGTGTGCGTGTGAGTGAGAGAGAGAGAGAGAGAGAGAGAGAGAGAGAGAAGAGGACGACAGAAAGGAACTATGTAACTCCTCTGAATATTAATGACTTAACACCTGTATGTCATTTGATTGCAAGCCCTGAGAGATCGTCAGCTAGGATTTCCTTTAATGACCACCTTCATCATCTTTAAACATCATTAATGTAACTTTAAGTCAGATTTCCGTCTTTTTTAACTAACTAATATTAGGATTTGACGTTTAATAACAGCTTATGATGAACATATGAGCTCTTATAGAAATATTCCGAGTTGCTAAATTGCTCATCACTTCTGTTACATCCTGTAACATTGCCTTATTGTGGCTAATCAGTTAGCATTAGTAAGAAAGACCTGAAAGCATTTATGCAATGACAGGATTAAGAAATGTTAGCATATGTTTGCTAGCTGCACAAAACCCTGTCAGGAAAGAATTTAATAAACAAATTTTTAAAAGTTTTTCCTCAGAACTCCTGTCAGGATTATTCTGTAACACCATCTTATTACAGACAGCTAGCTAGCAGGTTAGCTTAACATTTTATTACAGGCAGATAGCTAGCATGTTAGCTTGATGTCATATTACAAAAAGCTAGCTAGCATCAGCAGTGAAGATTAGCTGTAAATTTTTATCAATATGACTTAAAAAGCCTAAAATCCAGTCAGGATATGTGATGCTAGCTGTTTCTTTAGCATTATCAGTGAAAAACAAAACATTTATGAGGATGACTTAAAAATCTACCCAGAAATGCTGTCAGATTAGCTTAGCATGCTGTATCATCATATTATAAACAACTAGCTAGCATCAGCAATTAAGCTGTAAAAAAGGTAAAGGTTTTGCTGTAAGCTGTAAAACAATAAAAATAACGATTGAAGATGAAAGCTACTGGATGCTATCCAGGTAGCTAATAGTAGCAGAGAGGGCTATAAATATATTAGTTCATGAAAAATTCTATTTGAATATAGTTTAAGAATACAGTCAAAAATCATGTCAGGTTATCTTAGCATCATCTTATTGTAGCCAACTAGCTAGCACATTTTCATGACTACATATTAAAAATCCTCTCAATGTCAATGTCAATTTTGTCCGATATTCAAAAGATTTCGTCTGAGATAAATCTTTGTTTTCTTTCTAAAACTCTTTCTGTAACATATTATTATTGTTACCTAGCTAGCATTAGCACTGCAGATTATAAACGTTCATGGATATCCTCTTAGCATTTACTCCAGACTAGCTTAGCATCCTTTAATTTAACAAGCTAAATAAATTAAAAAAAAAAAAACATTGCAAATATCACTTCACATAAATTGTCAGGTTAGCTTAGCGTCCCATTAAATATTTATGAATAAAGTCATAAATCCTGTCAGGTTAGCAAGTGTTAGCCAGGTAGCTAGCATTTGCAATGTAGATTATGAACATTTATGATGTTTAAAAAAAATAGCTGGCTAGAAGTTTAGCTTATGCTAGCTAGCTGCCTAGAAAATGTTTTTTCCATAGACATCCTGTCAGGATTATGCTATAACACTATCTTATTAGAGACAGCTAGCTAGCAGGTTAGCTTAACATCTTATTACAGACAGCTAGCTAGCAGGTTAGCCTAGAATTATAAGTGAAAAAACAATTATAAAACTTTACAAAACATTTATGAGCATGTCTTAAAAATCTTCCCAGACACCATGTCAGATTAGCTTAGCATGCTGTACCATCATATAAATATTTTTTAAACATGGGTTCCAATCCTGTCAGAAATCCTGTCAGGTTAGCAAGTGTTAGCCAGGTAGCTACCATCTGCAATGTAGACTATGAGCATTTATGATTTTTTTTTTTTTTTTTTTAGGAAAAAAGCTGGCTAGCAGGTTAGCTTATGCTAGCTAGCGGCCTAAAACGTTTTTCCACAGACATCCTGTCAAGATTATGCTATAACATAATATGCTATAATATCTTATTACAGACAGCTAGCTAACAGGTTAGCCTAGAATTATCATTGAAAAACCATCATATAAATATTTTTTAAACATGGTTTCAAATCCTGTCAGAAATCCTCTCAGGTTAGCAAATGTTAGCCAGGTAGCTCCCATCTGCAATGTAGACTATGAAACTTTATGATTTTTAAGAAAGTAATCTTAAAATTCTGTCAGATATGTAGCATGACTAGCATCATGAGTAGCTTAATGATGGCACTCAGATACTTTTTTTGTTCACAGTTTATCCTACAGCAAAGATGTGCGTGCGTGTGATTAGTCAAGTCTACTTGATTTATATTTGATTCATGTGATTTTTAGCTCTGGAAACGCTCTTAAAATATTAAACCGTAACTGCAAGCGATATTCCAGATAGGAGCAGATTTTTCTACAGTTCAGTGCGGCTCTAAATATTTGCCTGTTTTGCAGTCTGTGTCTTCTATATCCAGCTTTGCTTCACGTACACAGATGGCGCTTAAAACTGGAAACCTGAACTCGCTTATTTTCCAAACAGAGGCTTGCATTTACCGCACAGCGTTTCTGATGGATGTGGCCGTGAAGCCGAGCGTGTGTCGTATTCGCGACAGTATTATTGGAGAAAAAAGCTGGCACGGGAGAGCCGAAGGTAGGAGACTTGCTTTTATTTTTATCTTGTTTTTGCGGCGCGGAGGGAAAGCTGACAGATTGAAGTATTCGGTGGGCGTCTGCATTACGCACTCGCTGACCTGTGTGTCATTAACACATGCACAGCATCACGCCTCACATAACACACAAAAACCCAACGCCAAACCGCGCACAGCTTAAAATGTCCACACAGACCTGAGGAAAGAAGTCCAAGCGCTCAGATCCAGGCTTTTTCTTTTTCTCTAATTGCAGATCAAAATACCTGTAAGAGAGAGGCAGGTTTCTGATCTCCGCTTGTGAATCTTTTAACTTTATTTTTCCCTTACACACACACACACACACACACTTTTATTTTACTATACATGTGAGGACTTTCCAATAACAACTTATTATTGCTATTATAACTACACCTAAATCTCACACTAACCTTTAACCTCAGTGTTTTTTTTAACATTTTGCCTGTTTTAGTTTTTATTTTTAATAAAAATGTGTAGTTTGTGTAATAAAAAAAATAAATAAAACAATTTTGGTCCCCTGATGAAGACCCCTGAATTATCCACTGTTTCAATGGAGAACCCCAAGAAGAAAGTGAACCCCTGATGAAATGGAACCCCCTGGAAAACAAGAACTCCTGAAGAATAAAAACTCGGGAAGAACAAAAGAATCCTTGAAGAACAAGAACCATGTTAACTCCCAAAGAATCAGAACCCCAAGAATACTATAAACAAACAGAACCATGAGAACCCCTTGGAGAATTAGAACCCCCAAAAACCAGAACCCCAAGAAAACTATGAACCAGAACTATGGGAACTTCTGAGGCACCAGAACCCCCTAAGAACCAGAACCCCAAGAACCTCTGAGGTAATAGAACCACCCAAGAACCAGAACAATATGAACAACCAGAACCATACAAACCCCTGAGGAACCAGAACCCCAAAAACACTATGAACAACCAGAACCATGAGCAACCCTGAAGAACCAGAATCCCCAAAGTATGCAAAAACATGAAGAGCCAAAACCCCAAGAACACTATGAACAACCAGAACCATGAGAATCCCTGAGGAACCAGAACGCCAAGAAGACTATAAACAAACAGAACCATAAGAACCCCTGAGGAACCAGAAACCCAAGAAGACTATGAACAATCAGAACCCCAAGAACATTATGAACAACAAGAACCATGAGAACCCCCAAAGAACCAGAACCCCAAGAACACTATGAAGAAACAGAATCATAAGAATCCCTGAGGAACCAGAATCCTAACAACACTATGCACAACCAGACCCCCCACAGAATGAGATCACATAAAGAACCAGAACCATAAAAACCCCTGAGGTACCAGAACCCCAAGAACATTATGAACAACCAGAACCATAAGAACCCCTGTAGAACCAGAAAAAAAAAAAAACAGAAGTTTTCTTCATGGTGACCAACCAAACGTTCACTCTTGACTCTTGCTGGTCTATTTCTCAACTAAACACCTCATGTGACGTGCATATAAAATATATCGGAATATTGTGCTTGAATATCGAGAATTTATTTATTTTTTTTACCTTTAAAACATGTTAGAAATCTTCTCATGCTTGCTGATTAACAAGACTTTGTTAGTAAATAATTAATCAAAATAAATAAATAAATATGTGCATGACATCACTGAAGAAAAACTCCACAATAACCAAGCTTTTTTTGTTTTAATTTTTTAAAGTCTTCTTTGACCTCTTTTGACACCATGTTTTTATTTTTTCATGATGTTTTAACTACAGCTCTCTATAACTGATCTTTTGTCAGATTAAGAATTTACAATAGACTCAGATTAAGAAGTAACAAAAAACAGGAAGAAAAAAAATATATAACTCACGCCCATTCTATTAGGCAAGACATTGATTCTCGATACTGAATATTTATCAGAAATTATCCTACGTGTGGTAATTCCTGTTTAAACTCGAGACAGGATGTGGCGCCTTTTATTTAAGTTTTGTATTTAAACGTAAAGGCTGATGATGAAGTCCGTAAACTCGCCGTGTTCTTTATCGGGAGCAGAAAAAATCTTCGGCATAATCGATTGCGAGAGTCAATAAACACAAAGGGAACTTCACAGTAGGTCTATTCATCATCAGGACAGAAAAAAATCAAATACTGAATATGTGAAAAAGGTTTAGAACCATACAAATAAAAGATAAAAGAAAGATTATTCAAGTGCACACTTAAGGGAACAGACTAATGAAAAGATGGAGGGCGGAGTCAGGAGAAAGAAAACAGGAAGCAAAGTCAGAATTTCAGTGCAATGTACTGAAAGGGATCTTGTATAGGCTAGGTTTGGATCGCGGATCACCAGTACCAAAAAAAAATATAGAAATGTTTTATAATAACTCTATCAGAATGAGAAATGGGAATTTCAATGAAATGTAACCCCTGAAGAACAAGAACCACAGAAGAACAAAAATCTCAGAAGAACAATAACCAGGAGAATCCTTGCAGAACCAAAACCCAAAAAACACCATGAAGAACCAGAACCATGAGAACCCCTGAAGAACTTGAACACAAGAACTCCTGAAGAACAAGAACCACTAAAAAACAAAAATCCCTGAAGAACAAGAACCATGAGAATTCCTGAAGAACCAAAATCCAGTGAAAACCATGAAGATCAAGAACCATGAAAATCCCTGAAAAACCAAAACCCAGAGAACACCAAAAAGAAGCAGAACCGTGAGAACCCCTAAAGAACAAGAACCATGAAAATCACTGAAGAACCAAAACCCAGTGAAAACCATGGAGAACAAGAACCATGAAAATCCTTGAAGAACCAAAACCCAGTGAAAACCATGAAGAACCAGAACCATGAATTTCCCTAAAAAAAGAACCCCTGAAGAAACAGAATGCCTGATAAAGCAGAATTCCTGAAGAACAAAAACCCTGGAAGAACAAAAATAACAGAAGAACATGAACCATGAGAACCCCTGAAGAAATAGAACCCCCAATGAATGAGAACCCCTGGAGAACAAGAACCCCCAAAGAATCAAACATGTCTGTATTTGAAGGAAGTATTGGCACCCTTGGATAGGCTAGGTTTGAATCGCCATTAACAAAAAGTAGAAATATAACTAGAATAGAATAAGAAGTGGGAATTTCAATGAAACAGAGCCCCTGAAGAACAAGAACCACAAGAACTTCAGAACCATGAAAGAACAAAAATCTCAGAAGAACAAGAACCATGAGAATCCCTGAAGAACCAAAACCCAGAAAACACCATGAAGAACCAGAACCATGAGAACCCCTGAAGAACTTGAACCACTGAAACACAAAAATCCCCAAAGAACAAGAACCAAGAGCATCCCTGCAGAACAAAAACCCAGAGTACACCATGAAGAACCAGAACCATGAGAACCCCAGAAGAACAAAAACCCAGTGAAAACCATGAAGAACACCATGAAGAACCAGAACCATGAGAACCCCTGGAGAACAAGAACCCCTGAAGAACAAAACCCCCCGAAGAACAAGAACCATGAAAATCCCTGAAGAACTAAAACCCAGTGAAAACCATGAAGAACCAGCACCATGAATTTCCCTGAAAAAATAGAGCCCCCGAAGAAAGAGAACGCCTGATGAAGCAGAACCCCTGAAGAACAAAAATCACCGAAGAACATGAACCATGGAACCCCTGAAGAACAAGAACCCCTGAAGAATCAGACATGTTTGTGTTTGAAAGAAGACTAAAGTATTGGCACCCTTGGATATGCTAGGTTCGGATTGTGGACCGCTGTTACCAAAAATTCCAAAATACCAAAAACAAAAACAAGTCATATCTTTGGAGGTTTAAAGGAGCGTTTTATTAAAAGCGGTGCTAGATCTTAGAAACCTAGCCTAAAGGTTCCAATACTTTAACTTCTGAATGTTTTTGAGGAACTCATCCCTGAACGTTGCTTTATTATATGAACTTGGGGGGGGGGGTATATTTTATTCTTGAGAGACTAAGAAATCACCCCGTCAGGAGCAACTCATCAGAGGAGAGTCAGAGAAATCCCAGACATTCTGTTTTGACTTTATTATTTGACGGCGTTTGGAGCGTTAATCAGAAGCCTAGCGTCATTCTGACTTTATAAAAACACCATTTGGGGAAATGAATTGCTTTTGACATCAAACACAGTTTCAGTTCGACTGTCACTAAACGATTCCTCTGAGCTCTTTTCTTTTTTTTCAGAGTGAGTTAACGATCAGTGATGCGTGAGACAAAAATTCTTGCATCGATAATTACTTATGCATGATTGAATCCGCAGCTCTTTATGGAAAAAAAGGAGTTTAATAAAAGACAAAACAAAAACAAGGAAAAGGACTTAACACTTAACGGTTCTCTGGTTCTTCGTCTGAGGACATAAAGCTTCCTTAAAAGCACCACAGTGTTAAAAACTGCCAGGAGAGAGATGTTCTACCAGACGCTCGCTCGACCCTTTGACAATCTTTGTGATTAGAAGCTACTGGGAAACTTGAGTCTATCACATAACATTCCAGAACCAAATTTGCTCCCTTAATAAAGAACCCTGAATTATCCAATGTCCCAATGCAGAACCACAAGAATAAAGAATAAGAAACCCCTGATGAAATAGAACCCCTGAAGAACAAGAACCAAAAGAACTTCTGAAGATAAAGAACCACTGAAAAACAAAAATCTCCAGAACCAAAACCCAATGAAAACCATGAAGAACCAGAACTATGAAATTCCCTAAAAACTAGAACCTCTGAATCCCTGAACCCCTGAAGAACAAGAACCCCCAAAGAATCAAAACCTCAAGAACACTGTATCCATAAAGAATCAGAACCCTCAAAGAACAAGAACCCCTAAAGAACCAGAACCCTTAAAGAACAAGAAGAACCCCCTAAAGAACAAGAACCCCGAGAATACCATGAAGAACCAGAACCCCAATTAAAGAGGACCCCTGAAGAACCAGAACCCTCAAAGAATGAGAACACCCAAAAAACAGATCCATGATAATACCATGAAGAACCAGAACCATGATAACCCTGAAGAACCAGAACCACGATAACCCAGAAGAACCAGGACCATGAGAATTCCTGAAGAACCAGAACCACAAGACCTCTGAAGACCTCTGAATGCACCAACACAGTTTAGCTAAAATTTTGATTGTAAAGCCGGATTGTAGGTGTTAAGAAATTTCAGAAGACAATAATAATACCAATGTAATTAATAAGTAATTAATAAGTAATTAATACACTTATTCAGGTACATACAGAAATGGGGTGTGTAAAGGGTCATTGGTTAAAAAAAATCTTCTTAGCTTAAGAAAAAACAGGTTTCTAATTTAAATATCATTAAAGACGTCATTAAAAAAGGAATTCTTATTCAAACCTTTTTGTAAATAAACGAAACTAATTGCTTAAAAATGCAGAGAGTGTAGGTTTTTTCATTTCAGGCTTCTGTGAAGTTCCTTTGAACATCATTCATTAGCTGGAGGATCAACACCGACACGCTAATCATCCAATTATCCCTCCCTTAAAGAACCTTCAAAGAACGTTGTTTTCTAAATAAATTTCACATTTAGAGAGAAATAATGACCAGTGGAAGGAATTTAATTCATCTATTTATCCAGTAAAAAAATAAAATAATAATTATTATTAGAATTATTAAAAAATAATAATAATAATAAAGTTTTTCAAGTTTCTTTAAGGCTTCATTTGATAATTATCTTTAAAAAATTCTTAATTAAAAAAATGTTTTAAAAAAAAGTAATTCAATAGATATATATATATATATATATATATATATATATATATATATATATATATATATATATATATATATATATATATATATATATATATATATATCTGTATAGATTAGTAATAAATACATACATACAAAAATATATTTAGAAAACTAAATTAAATAAATAAAAAGAAAAACATTAAGTACCTAAATAAAATAAATAAATAAATAAATAAATAAATACAAAAATATATTTAAGAAACTAAATAAACAAACCAATGAATAAATTTAAACAAACAAAAACATTTAAAAAACAAAAATATATTAAATAAATAAAACCAAAAATATATTATAAAAAAACAAAATTAAATAAATAAATAAATAAATCTGGGTTCATAAACAAATAAACAAACAAATTAATAAATGAATTATATAAATTATATATATATATATAAATATATATATATATACAGTGTATATATATATATATATATATATATATATATATACACACATACATACATAATGTATAAATACATATATACATTTAAAGGTTCTACACAGACCTCTACAAAAAAAAACATTAAAATACATTATTAAAATAGATTTTATTTTATTTTCATCAGCATAAATGTCCTTCTTAGAGCTTCTGATGGTTCTGTAGGTTCCGATGAAGATTCAGGCAAGATTCAGGCTTCTACCTTTAAACCAAAGAAAATCTGAAATCTAACTTATCTGTACAGACCTAGACACATTACATTTAAAAATAGAGCAGAAATGAAATAAAATAGAAGTAAATCGACGTGCAGACGATGCCATCGCTCCCCCTCCTGATTAATATTAAATTTATGAATATTTATAACTTTCAACATAATCAATATTGACTTTCAAATAAATTCCAGAAAGGGTCGGTGATTGATTTTCTCATTCACTTCAGAATCACAAAACAATCCCCAAAGAAAATTAGCAGCTCGCTTTAAGAAATCCACATGCGATAAATTATTTAAAGCGACTGGGGCTTTGATACGGTATCGAATCAGAGCAAACAAAAGCCCATGCTGAAGTGTGTGTGTTGTTTGTTTGCATCAGTACACACATACACAGAGAGAGAGAGAGAGAGAGAGAGAGAGAGAGAGAGAGGGAGAGAGAGATGTTGTTTGATGCTAAATACAGAGACAATAAGAATCTCTCAGCTGCTTATGTGAGAATAATTTGGGACTTTTATGTTGAGCGCATGCTGTTCTTCACATCCTGCCGTTGTTCGGCTCCGTTTGTGGTCAGGACGGTAATTTCGGCGCCGTTCCCCTCACGGCGGATTCGTCCTTTCCCTTCGTTCCTATAGAACTCTTACCGTGTTTTCATTTCCTGCTTCTCAGATGAGTTTCTCCTGCACTCGATTCCCCTCGGTGAGACAGGTAGCGTAAAGAAAGTGTACCAGAGAAAACCTCAGGACGTACTCAGGATATATTTTTTGCAGAAAATCATACAGAAGCCTGTGGAGCAGTATGGAATATATACGTATTTATATTTCGGTTTTCAAACTGAGGGGGGAAAAAAGTTTGATGTAATGAAATGAAAAAAAAAGTGATGATACCGTCTGAATATTACGTAACAGAAATATTTCAGGAACCATTTCAAGGGTGCCAATATTTTTGACTTCCTTCTCTGAGCGGAAAGATGAAACATGGTGTCAAAATTAAATTAGTAGAGAAATAAGTAAGAAAGTAAACAAATAAAATAAAAATAAATAATTAAAAAGTTAATAAAAAATAAATAAATGTAACAAATTTTCTGCATATTAACACCTTATTAATTCTATACACTATATATATATATATATATATATATATATATATATATATATATATAAAAACATGCAGCATCGGTGTAAAGTATTTTGAGCTGCGTACAAATTTCATCTCGTCTCCATCACTCCGAGGGACGAATCTTTACACGTCTATCGACCCGAAGAAGATTAAAATGTAATTAAAAATCTATTTTAATGATCCGTACAGAAACAGGAACGGCGCCGTCTTTTCGTGCATCTCCTCCTGGGCGATATTATTTCCATCGTAACGCCATATTAATGGACTATTTAAAATTAAATATTTTGAGTCATTCATAGAATTATTCAATTAGTTAAAAACCGATGTATGAAACGTTGTCAATTAATTACAATTAATTCTTTTTGTAAATAATGAAACAGGTTCTGGTGTCCTGTGATGGCATGTTGATGATATGTTAGAGTAAATACAAGGCAGAGCTTAGCTGCATGTACGAAATGTTCGTTTGTGGCGTTAGATGTTCGTTAGAAGAAATAAACAAGCCTGAGAAGCCGTGACCTCCTTCCTGTCATCCCCCCGGCACTGAGCGAAGTGTGAGCGTAAGTGTTTATGTTTTGTCTCAAACTGTGCAGCGAACCCGTGCACGAATATCTGTGTCACCGCCGCACACACGGATGAGATAACGATCGGCTCGAAAAGCTGCGAGCATCCTCCCCAAAGCAGGAAGTGGAGAAGCTCGCTCTATAAATACCGTGGCATGGCAGGTAAAGCTTCGGTCGCTTCGCTTTCTCACCCACTCGTCCCCAGCCGGAGCTGAAGGAGTGAGAGAGGAGGCGAGTGTAGGAGAGGAAAAGGAGGAAGAGTGTGTGAGGAGGATGCTGCAGGTGGCTACACCACACACACACATGCAGCCAAGCAGACGGAGGCGGACGAACGAGTGTAGGCAACCCAGATCGCCCGGCAGGAAGCAGCAGAGGAAGCCACAGAGCAGGCCGCAAGAGCACAAGCTCTCGCTCTTTCTACACACACACACACACACACACACACACCACCGTCTGACAACACTGTCCCAATTAGACCGGCCCATAAACAAGGGGAAAGTGGGGTCTCTCTAGGGAATGACCTCCTCCTCCTCATCCTCCTCCTCCTCTTCCTCAGTTCTTCCCTCCATCCACACTCAGACGTGCCAGAGATTGCAGAATATCTCTGGATATCAAGCACTGAAAGCTCTCTCCGTTAAGCAGGAGGTGTCACTCGCGAAAGGACGGCTCCCTGCTGAATACACTCCACTCCGCTCGGAAAACTTTGCACAGCGCGCCGGCTCTTCCTCCTCCTCCTCCTCCTCCTCCGTCTCTCACCACCAGCTTTAGCGCCTAAAGAAAAGGTCTTAAAAACAACACTTTTGCATCAAAGCTCATCACCTTTAACATTTCGAAGTGATTACTGTTTAGTTGGATCTAAAGTAGGGCGCATAACGCATTATAAACGCTGCTCTGATTTTATTAACTACTAATTCAGTGTTGTAATTACTCTCTATATACGGTATGAGTATATATACTGTTGACATTACAGAGCACTTCCGGAATTCTTGATCTGTTAAAGTTGCTATAGCAACAGCGACTCATAGAATCGGAATAACGAGACGTTTCTAGCGTTGCTGTTTAGCTGATTATAACAGCTGCTATAACACAAGTGAGAGCAGGAACGAACTCGTCTCGAGAATCTAGATATTAAACGTAATAAAAAATCATTGTAAACAAAAACATTAAATATAAAAATATTTATTTTGCATGCAGTTATAACAACATGCATAAAGCCTTTATAACATGTTATGAGTGTGTTTATAACTTGTCATATAATTCCTTTATGAACGTATAAACCACATCATAGCGCGTCTAATCATGTCCAGGTTTCTTACATAACTATATATAACGGACTTCAAGAGCATCTTTCAGCGTCCCTCCTCCTTTTTCTTTTCACATGAACGGATGACAGGTTTAAACAGCGGATCTCCTGCGAAGCGAGTTTTTCCTCCCGAGATTAACGCACTTTTAACGTTCTCACCCCGGAGCCGAGGCTTGATCAGTCAACACCCGGAAAGATCTCTTTCACAGCGATAAGCCGGGCTTCATCCCGTCGTCACACGGAGGACGAAAAAAAAGGAACAATTCTTTTAAAAAATGGAGTGATGAGAGTTGAATTTACTGCCTGTGATATCAGAAGGTTTATTTATTCCCGAGAGTGTATCAATCCATCTTAGATATATTACACCATCAGACTAAGTTTACGCCTGAGCTCTGTTTCTATCCAAACACACTCAAAAATATTAAAAAAAAAAAAAAAAAAAATCAAGCGTTAAATATGACCGATCTTTTCGGAACTGTTCTCACGCCGAGCGTTTGACAAACGCAATTTGGACGTAACCGAATTTGTCGACACAGATGGATAAATCCCGAGACAGACAGAAGGACAGACGGAATTGATAAGTATTGCGCTCAGCGGACAAAACCACGAACAGAGAGGAAAAAATAAAAGAAATCCACCATGTTATATTAAATTCCCTCTCAAAACGTGAGGCGATTATAACGACGCCCCGCGGCGGGATCCGAATATTGCTTTTGACAGAACCCGAGTTCCGGATACCAACAACATCTAAATAACTCGGACTAATAATCCTCGTGTTTTTGGAAGAGAAATCAACTACTGTCATGTTTGTGTTGTTTTTTTCTTTTCTTTTTTTTTTTTACAATCAATTTTAGCACACTGTTCTGTTCATGTAGAAGTATGGGATGGAGATACAAGCAGATGCTTAAAAATAAATTAAATTAAATTTAATTTAATTAAAAAAATAAAATTGAAAAATAAAATAAAATTGAAAAAATAAATTAATAAAATAAAAGTAAATAAAATATAACTAAATTAAAGTAAATAGAAAAAATAATTAGAATAAAATATAATAAAAATCCTGTGTGGAAGCTGACCAGAAAAGGAAGTTTTTTCTTTCTTATTTACATTCAAATTTTTAGGTACTACAAAATGAGCTCCTGCTCTTCAACCATTGAGCTATCCTTTTCTGCTGCATTCTCCACACATACACACACACACACACACCTAATTTGATTGGCATATTCTATTTATTATCATGCAACCACCACCACAATCTCCACCACCATTTGTTTTTCAGGTGACCCAATAAACATCCGGTCTGGAAAACGTTACGGTGATGTCACAGCTGAAGAGCCAACTTAACTTATACATCAGCACGCGCCTACACATTTCACTACGAGGCAATCCCAGGGCCGGGATTTCAATCCTTTGAATCCTAATTCGGTTGATTCGAGCTGAGGGGAAAAAAACACACTGGGTGCAATAATGCCGCAGGTTGAGATTGTACAGGAAGCCTAAAAGAAATAAATAAATAGATATTTTAAAAAAAATAAATCCAACTCTCGAGGTCGCATTTGTGGTGTCTGGGGATCGTTAAAGGCGTTTAGGACGCGGGAGAAAGTTCTGTGCTCCAGGCTTTGATTGCTTGAAACGGATCTGTGCGCCAACTTCATGTGTCACACGTATGACAAATGTTTAAATAAAAACAAATCATCACAAACCGGCAGTCAGGATTTTTACACGCCGGGCCTCAGACGTCTGCAGTGACAGGAAACTTTTTCCTCACACTTGGTCACAATTAAAGGAACTCAACCTTGTTTGCCGGCTGTCGTTTAAAAGTGTGCTTTAAAAAAAAAAACGATTAAAGAGACAAAGGGGGATTTTAAGAGTCCCAGTGATTGAACCTTGGACAGTTTGAGTCGTCAGGCTCATCAACATGCCCTTGGTGGATATTTTAATCTGACTGATTGGAATTATTGCCTGTTACGGCGGCGTGCCCGTTAGGAAAAGTGGAACAGTCGTGCTCAGTATCGCCGGCGGCATCACGAGAGCCGTTCCCTCTGCATTTTAATCAAGTTTGCCCGGATGGGTTTTAGAAATGTAATTCTGCCCTCCACTGGCACAAAATAGGTGCATACAGGAAGGCAGGAAGCTTCTGGCTCACTGATAGCCTCGAGCAGTGTGTGTGTGTGTGTGTGTGTGTGTGTGTGAGAGGGAGAGAGAGAGAGATGAGCTACATCAGTGTCAGTAACATACACCATGCAACATACAGACATACTGCATGTGCACAGCGTCTGCGGTTTAAATGTCAATACTTATGACATAACAACGCTGCAGTTTTTGTAGCAAAGCAACCAGGGGTTTAATCATCAGAGTGAATTCCACTTCATTACCGTACTAACGGCGTATTAAATACCAGCAGCGTGATCTACAAAGCTTAACGGGTATCGACTTTCTCCTTTGCATCGGTTATCCGCTTGCCAGCCACATTATTAGGAATACCCGAAAGCCCGACCCGGGAGAGTGTGATGTTTTGGAGCATTCACAGAATTGGGCATGTTAAAGCTGTTACACATTCAGAGCATCTGCTGTTCTGCTCGACATGAATGTATAGAGTGGTTATTTGAGCCTACTGTAGCATT
>NC_080718.1:4242985-4290485 GCF_019097595.1 Hemibagrus wyckioides | reverse complement strand
TTTAATGTTTAATGTTGACAAAGTTACAATGAATTAAAAGTATTTCTGACAAAAAGCATTTTTCAGATCTAGAGATAACTAATGTTAGTTATGGGGAAGGGGCACCCCATAACATAATATAGTCGATATCAGCGTGACTGCTAACTGGAAATAGTTCCAGATTCATATGTTGATTGGCTCATTTGTCCTTTTTATTTGGTGTGGAAGTGAAAGAGAAGATTTTTCCCTCCTAAACATCACCAGGTCTGACCGAGTTATGGACTGCTTCCACATCCCACAGCAATGAATTCTGCTATTATTAGCTGTCGTATGCTTTACTTGTTCCTCTTCTTTTTCTTTATTTCTGATCCGATGCTTGTGCTCGGCGACCCGAGATCGGACCGGCACTGCCCCATTTCATCCTGCGCCTGACGTTATAAAGGATAATTTCGGACCAGAGAACAGGTGGACACTAGCCAGGGGAGACGCTTCAGCCAACATGCCTAGAAACGGGGGTCAGCTCGGGTCAGGCGTCACATAAATCAAAGCGACATGTTCACTCAGGCCTGGAGAGGTCCGGCCATGCCCGCTCCAGGCCCCGTGCCCACTGAGCTACTGACTGCGGGGATATTTTGATGCATGGTTCAGGGGCAAATTTGGAACGGGTCAGCTGACTCGGTTCCAGGACTCGGCTGGAAAGTGCCGTCTGGTTCCACGGGGCCCGGTGCCAACAGTTTGGAGGAATCGGCCGTTCTGAAGAATCATGCTGAGGAGGAGAACAAGTGTCCAACGGCATGCACAAATACGCACAGTCATATTTACTGCTCAGAATGAAACATAGATTTTTTTTTTTTATCTCTCATTCATTACTTTTACTACATTCTGCGTAGGTTTGAGTAAGCAAAAAAAGTGCCTAATTCTCTCAAAATTTAGACTCTCAGAGCAGCTTGATTGCAAAACAAACACTTTCTTTAGGTCAAGGAACTTCATTCTCCTGTACAAGGCAAATTTGTAAGCCTGAAAGTTAAAAGAAAAAAAATTTAAGTCATCACCAACTATTGACAGGAAGTTTCTATCACTTTTCTTTCTTTCCACAGAACTGAAAGGAGGAGATTGCCAAGTGGTCTATTCCAGTCTATTTTCTTTAGTCATGGCTCTTTTTTTTTTTTTTTTTTAAAGAAATCTGACTGTTGAAGTCTCACATCCTCTGAAGTTGCAATGCAATTAAATAAAACAATAAAAACGAGTTGTATCTCCAAAGGAGAGGGGGAAAAAAATAGACTGAAATTAAAAGTCTGCTGCATGTTGAGATAATGTCACATTTGGTCGAAATTCTTCTGGGCCTTCGACTACTCTCTTTAGTCATCTAATTCAAGTTTCCATTAAAGCCTTTCAATATTTTCTTCCTCAAACAATTCACTTATGCTTCACTAATCTCAAGTTTGGATGAAAAGGACTTAATTCTCTCTAAATGATTTAGCCAAGTGTCTCTGAAATACATCCTTATTAAATTAATACTTTGTGCCAATAAACTACGGAAAAGGATATCTTATTTGCGTCGGAGTTGATTCGACACCTGGGACGGTCTCGGGGAAATAGAGATAATTCCTTGAAAAAGAAAATTGCCAGTTTAACGTCTGGGCAGAATTAAAAGTCTAGCTGTGATTTCCCAAACCTTAGTCACGACAGCGCAGTTGTGTGTTATGAGATGATAGAATACTCAGTGTCCCACGCCTCTTAACCGCAACAATAGACAATCACGATGAAGTGAAACGGCGTTAACTTTTCTTTTTCTCAAAGGTTTCGAAAGGCCACGTGCGCCGTCCTCGTCAAACGTGTCGTCTCAGCCCGAGTCTCACCTCACTTGATGACAGTTTTTGTTGTTGTTGTCGCTGCTGCGTTTGCGTTTTCTATTTTAGGTGGTTATTTACAACGAGGAAATCTGACAGAATCACGTTGATTATACAAAAAAATCTATCTGTGCTTTCGCAAACATGGCCTGGGAAACGTTTACAGGTGTTGTCTAAATTGTAGAAGACAGACTTGTGTTTACTATATAGTTTGAAATGTCTACAAAAAAAATCGATTTCACCAAAATAAAATGTGGAAATGTTTTTATTTAGTCTTACTAAAGAGCATATAATAAACGCTGTCTGCAAAGTTCATCACATCACCATCATCAAAACATAGAAGAGCGCTTAGAGCTTACGCTCTCACTGTAGATGACAGTTTTAATTAAAGAAGCTGATCAAGACACCTGAAACTCCCTTATTTTCCCCCACATGATGTTAGGGTGAACAGAGAAAATCTGATTTAAGGCTCAGGTTTAAATTGAGTAACTTTTACCTCAGGTATTCAACCGATTTAAGGGTAGGGTTTAAATTGAGTCATTTTTCCTCAGGTATTCAACCAATTTAAGGTTGGGGTTTAAATTAAGTGACTTTTATTTCAGGTATTCAACCGATTTAAGGCTGGGGTTTAAATCGAGTAACTTTTACCTCAGGTGTTCAACAGATTTAAGGCTCGGGTTTAAATTGAGTGACTTTTACCTCAGGTACTCAACTGATTTAAAGCTTGGGTTTAAATCGAGTAACTTTTACCTCAGGTATTCAACCGATTTAAGGTTGGGGTTTAAATTGAGTGACTTTTACCTCAGGTATTCAACAGATTTAATGGTAGGGTTTAAATTGAGTGACTTTTACCTCAGGTATTAAACTGATTTAAGGCTCAGGTTTAAATTGAGTGACTTTTACCTCAGGTATTCAACCAATTTAAGGTTGGGGTTTAAATCAAGTGACTTTTACTTCAGGTATTCAACCGATTTAAGGCTGGGGTTTAAATCGAGTAACTTTTACCTCAGGTGTTCAACCGATTTAAGGCTCGGGTTTAAATTGAGTGACTTTTACCTCAGGTATTAAACTGATTTAAGGCTCAGGTTTAAATTGAGTGACTTTTACCTCAGATATTCAACCGATTTAAGGCTCGGGTAATAAATTGAGTGATTTTTACCTCAGGTATTAAACCAATTGAAGGTTTAGGCTTAAATCGGGTAATTCTTAACTCAGGTATTCAACTGATTTAAGGCTCGGGTTCAAACTGAGTGACTTTTACCTCAGGTATTCAACCGATTTAAGACTGGGTTTAAATTGGGTGACTTTTACATCAGGCATTCAACTGATTTAAGGCTCAGCTTTAAATCGAGTGACTTTTACCTCAGGTGTTCAACTGATTTAAGGCTCGGCTTTAAATTGAGTGGTTTTTTCCTCAGGTGAGCTGAAATGAGACGTGATGAGTTGGACACTGCTATGAATGCTCCTGATAATAAAAAAAAATTAGTTTCCTGTTTATCGTTCTTGACATCTGTGAAGGAGGTTGTTGTGTTGTTTTCCTCAAGTACATGTAGAGCAAGGGCACTAAGAACGGTGAGAATCAAATGTGATCTTTCTCCTCACTTTTGGAGAAATTACAAATGCTAGACTTTTATTTTTGAAAGAGAAACATGAAAAAGTGAAAGAAATATATTAGTACAGAAAAAAAAAATTGAGCAAGGAAAAATTAACCCAAAAAAATGGAAAGAACCAGAATTTTTCATCCTTGATGTGTCCAGTTTACTTGGCTGGAAGTAAAGAGAAATATATATATAAAAAAGGAGATATTTTGCTACAGATTTTCACCAGCAGGATTTGTTCGTATTTATTTCTGTATATGTGAAACAGAACATATATTTGTATCTATGTACAATGAGAATATTGCTTTGTTGTATGCCATCATACGAGTTTACCTTGCGGTCGCAGGCCGATTTCGATACGTCCGTGCCAATTTAAAGCCTGCGCCACTTCCCCGGGATGTGAGATCCAAGATTATCCTGGGGGCATTCAATTCCACGCCACTGACCTTACTCTGGCCCCCGAAACGAGAGGCCTCATGCCATTAGCGCACAGGAAAGGCTTTTAAATGAAATCTAATCTCGTCTGCATCTGATCTGTCCACTCTGGAGCGAGGGAACTTGGCCTGGGTAGAACAGCAAACATCCTCTAGCGCTGTATCCTTTTCTTCATCGCTCAATATCCTCCCGCAGCAAGAGAGCCATTTCTGTAACAAACGCCCCGCAACAGGTAGCGCCATCGGCTGTAATTTCACTCACAACGGTTGCCCTCCTAACCTGATGTACAGCGACGCTCCGGTGTAGCCTCGCACACGCCAGCGCTTAACACCGGCGCCAATGTTTCAGATCCTCTCTCTGATCTGCAGGCAGTTTGCTATTTTTATTTGGGGTAATTGCAGGTGTAGTGTGTGCTTGCGGCTGAATTGTAGCACTTGTGTTTGTTTCACAATTACTCGCACGGCAGAAAGCTGATGTCCGACCTGCGTACTTCGGGTTGTGAAAGCATGCAGGGATTTTAACAAGCAGGAAAAGCTAACCGGGCAACTCGGTCGTGTACAATCAAGTCCAAGTCAAGCTGCTTGCACTTACACCTGGTCATTTAGCTTAAAGATCAGGATTAGACGTGGATAAGGATACTGCGGTGGATTTTTTTGCCATTATGTTTCCCAGATGCCTTTTCCCTGGATTTTATACTCGGTATATACTTTTAAAAGACCAAGACATCATCATCATCATTTCTAAGATGTTAGCTAATTCTTTCACATTCTATGTTCCAAACAAGGGCATGTTTTTTTTGTTTTTTTATTTATTTATTTAACTATAATAAACTATATATATATATAGCACTTCTAGGAAGAACACGTTCTGCTGGTTTATGTTTTTTCTCATCTTGTATATATTTTGAGGATCTGGAAACCCTGGGCATACATAATAAAATTCTGTGAAACAGTCATTAATATGCTTTGAAATTAATAACACAAAATTTCTTTGGAATTTAAAGGAAATCTTTTGCTTAATAATAACGTGTGCTCAGGCATGGACTCGAAACACATTTGTATAAATGCTGCTGCTGATGATGATCAAATCCATGAGATTGTCATCTGATCATCTGTCAGAAAATCAGACCTGATCGCAAGTTAATCACAAATTGACCTAGAAATAATCTCAAAATTCAAGATATTAAAAATTTCCCAAGCATTCCTGATTGTTTCCTGTTTTAAAGAAAATTAATTCATATCCCACTTTTTCATTATGTACATACGTCTCGCTCCGGGTCTCAGGTCTTTGTGTTCAATCAAGATTGAAATCTCTACGATTCAATCTTTAAATACTACACATTGCTGCTTTCCATGTTTTTCCTTTGGTTCTATAAAATAAATAAATTAATTAATTAATTAATTAAATTAAATAGTTTTTTTTCATTAAACAAAACATAACACTGATAAAAAGAAAATAAAAACAATAAAAAATAAAATAAAGGATTTAAAAAATGCACATTTTTTATCTTAAAAATATTCTTAAAAACTCAAATACAATTTAAAATTGCACTCTTATTTTTTTTTTATAATTAAATAAATAAAGTAAACCTAGATTAAATTATCTGGCCATTCTTACATGCAGTAAATTAAAAAAAACAAACAGATGAAAATAAACATTAAACAGACCTGTAGCTATTTCTGCTCAGGTGCAATGTCAAGGCTCGAAGAAGAGCCAGTCATCCACTTCCTAATTAAAATGTAATATTCTCGCGCTATCGACCAGAGCTGACCTAAATCAATAGACGAGGGAGTGATGGAGCGACACAGGGACGGGGACAAGTTGGCCTAGAGGGGGGAGAGGGGGGAGAAAGAGAGAGAGAGAAAGAGAGAGAGAGACTCTACTGCATCACTCGCTCAATTAAATCATCAGACTCCTCGTTTTGAAAAGAAAAAAATCCACTTGCTGAGTTGAAGTGATTATTTTCTTTTTTTTGTGGATTCTTTTGGCTCTGCGTCCTCCACCTCCACCTCCAGCTCACTTCTTGTTCCAGCATCTCTCATTTAAATGCCATTACTCAGTTCTGCTCAGCTGAAGCACATCGCTATATTCTTTAAGGCCTGGTTAAACTTAATCATTAGGTTAACAAGCCAACGTTCTTTCCAAATCACGATCCTGGGGATTTGTTCTGGAAGGTGAACCTGTAGCTGTCTGGGCGGGCACACACACACACACACACACACACAAACACACACAAATAAAATAAAAAAATAAATAAAAAAGGCATTGGCCCCCGGAATTAGCGTGGAATAATCAGCAAAAATTGCTTTGCATATTCATTTCACTTTGCAAACAAACCGGCAGAAAACTTTTAAATGAAACTTACGTCTCATAAATTCTTATCAAGGAAACAATCAAACAGATAAATATCAAAACAACGAGATGGCGTGATGAATCTCTCTGAACCCTGACGATGAACTCGAATGAAATAAATGAAGTCAATACTCTCCTTCAAACTTCCTGCAGACTGTGTGTGTGTGTGCTAAAAGAAAAACACACAGCAAATAAAGTTCGGGTTTGAATACCTGCTAGAGGAAAGAGCACGCCTTTTATTGTCTATTCTGCTCTCTGCTTACGACCTGCATTAAAATGCATGTTTAAGCTAATTAATGAAAATAGCTGAAGAGGCAATTAAACGCCACTGTTTTCCCGTGTCAATGGCACTTGAACACACTTCATTAGCTTTGATGTGCATGGATTCCATGAGCTGTCAATCCACATCTGCTCAAACGCACACGAGAGTTTAGCCTAGTGTTTCTACGTGTTTATATACGTTGTTTGTTTTTTTTAAATCAAGAGTATTTGAACTGTCACTAATGGAACATATATAGATTTATGAAAAAAAAGACACGAAGTTAACTAAATTGTTAGCTTGTTGAAGGGTTAAAGAAAAAAAAAGAACAGCTGTGGTTTATGAAAAAGGGGGAAAAAAGTTTCTGTGGTTTATTATGACATCGTAGGTCATGTTAAGCCAACATGGCGGATTTAGGATGGTCTGGATTGTATTCATTCTTCGCATGTAGACTGATCAGGATGCCCTGCCAAGCAGTAGGTACTGAATGAAATGCAGTAGGTACAGATTTGAATGCAGTAGGTACTGAATCAAATGCGGTATGTACTGAATCAAACGCATTAGGTACGAATCAAATGCAGTGGGTACAGAGTTAAATACAGTAGGTAAAAACAAATCAAATGCCAGAGGCACTGAATCGAATGCAGTAGGCACTGAATCGAATGCAGTAGGTACTGAATCAAATTAATTAGGTACTGAATCAAATGCAGTGGGTACTGAATCAAATGCAGTAGGTACTGAATCAAATACGTTATGTACTGAATCAAATGAAGTAGGTACTGAATCAAATGAAGTAGGTACTGAATCAATTGCAGTAGGTAAAAAATCAAATGCAGAAGGTACTGAATCAAATGCATTAGGGATGAATCAAATGCAGTGGGTACTGAGTTCAATATAGTAGGTAAAAAAAATCAAATGCAGCAGGCACTGAATCAGAAGCAGTAGGTACTGAATCAAATGCAGTAGGTACTGAACCAAATGCATTAGGTACTAAATTGACTGCATTATGTACTGAATCAAATGCAGTAGGTACTGAACCAAATGCATTATGTACTGAATCAAATGCAGTATGTAAAAAAAAAAATCAAATGCATAGGTACTTAATCAAATGCGGTATGTACTGAATCAAATGCAGTAGTTACAAAAATAAAATGCAGTAGGTACTGAATCGAATACCAAATGTACTGAATCGATGTGTTAGGTACTGAATCAAATGCAGTAGGCACTGAATGGAATGCATTAGGTATTGAATCAACTGTGTTAAGTACTGAATTGACTGTGTTTGGTACTGAATCTAATGCATTAGGCACTGAATCTAATGCATTAGGTACTGAATCAACTGTGGCAGGTACTGAATGGAATGCAGCAGTATGCGATTTCAGACACACTCTTGATTTCTGGGACTTTGAGTCCCAAAAGACTCAAAGTTCACCTAGATAACATAACAAAAGTGTTTCATGAAGCAACGTATCTTTCCTGTCACACGTCCTTTCCTCTTCCGTAAATGGCCTCAATTCTGAATGCTTGGTTTAGTCAAATTTTTACATTTAACATAACCACAGCTAAATGTTAGCTAGCTAACGCACATCAAAACTACAAGTGCATTTCTACCTCAAAAAGTAAAACAGCCATGCATGATGTTTTCTGCCATGTTTTCTCACTGAAGAAATCTGCAATAGATAACGACAAAACTGACTTCCTGTCTCTCTAGGCCTCATGGACTAGATCCTGTCTAATCCACCTGATGTTTAGGGCTGTTAAAGCGTACCCCAGAATCTAGTATGCAGCCTGTTGGGTCTTAGACGCAGGTCTGTGCGGATAAACGCGGCATAAGCGCGTGTATAGGAAGTCATATACCTGTGTGTGCATAAGGATCTGCGCAGGGTGTTATGGGAAACATACAGGCCCTTCCTTCTGGCGGGCGATTTCCTCCGGCGGCAGCGCATCTGAACAAACAATAGCCCATTTTAATGTGGTACCTTGCCTTCCTGACATGCATATTCATGATGCGGCGGCGCCTGGCAGTGACACAGGGTGCGCTGGGGATGAGGCGTGCTTCTCCGAGTGTGTCACGTTTCCAGACCAGCGAATTTTTTTGATTAAAGTCCCTTATCCGTTTTATCATGCATATCCTCTCCCTGATTAAAGTGATCTGAGGCTGACACTCACAATGTCAGAGTGAACGGAGGAGACCTCCTCCTCCTCCTCTTCCCAAAGCATGCCTGGAATCTCTAATCCTAGCTCACACACACACACACACACTGCTCCTGATATACATTACATTACACTCATCCTGTTTACAGTTTACACACACCTACAGCTCACACACCTCAGGCTCTGCTTCTAATTGTTTCCTATTGTAAAACCCAGGGTGTGATGTTGAGGTAAGTGCACAGGTTTTGTCACCCCTGGGCAAACTCCACATCCTCTAACTCCAGCATCGTGTGAAGAGAGCGAGGACGAAAAAAAAAAGAATTAAGCTGAGAGGTGTACGTAAACCGTTTCCTGCGGAGGAAGGAGAATAAGTAGAGAACAAAAACAGGTAATGTTTCAGAAACTCTCCCGTGTCCAGAGGAATTTTTTACCCTCTAAATGAAGTATGAGAGATTCACTACAGAAGCTCGGCTTTATCAGAAGAATGTTTCGTCAACGTTTTATCGTATATTAACTGTATAGAAGTTGGTCTGTGTAGAATTCTGGAATCGGCACATGGCATGACAGGAAATAGCAAAATTAGCTTTTTAATATAAAAACGGTAAAGTGTTCATGCTACAAAGCAGAAAAAAACTCCACGTCCCGCACTCCATGTTCGGAAAAGCTGGAAAATCTATAAAACATTACCCACGTACACAAGCTAGCATAAAGCTGTAGTAAAGAAAATTCACAAGTTAGCATAGAGTTGAGAATGACAAAGTTCAACATTACAGATACACACCGAAGACGACTTTAAGCTCCTCCCACTTCACAATCCCATCATGACGTATATTACTGTAAAGCTTATTTCTGATGACATCAATTCATTCTTTCAAACTATTAGATTTTTTTCAAGAACCAGAAATTTAACTTTCATTTTAAATGGAATGTACTTATGATTTTTTTCTCTTTATTTATTTCTTTATTTATTAGAAATTTCTATCTTTAATTAGAAATTTCCCCCACAAAGTAATAAAGAAATAAATAAAAATAATAATAAATAAGTAAATAAATAAACAAACAAACAAATTAGATAGATAGAAAAATAGTAAAAAAATAGTAATAATAATTTCACCACAAAATAAACATTTAAATGACATGAAAGGACTAGTATTTGGTTTTCATTAAATATGCAAATAAATATGCAAATTAACAAATTAACAAATAAATTTAATTAATATAGGCCTCATTTAAATAAGTAAATAAATAAATAAAGTGTTTCAATACAAAATGAGCATGAATTTCAGCAAACAACTGACCGTCTCCAGTGTCACAGTGATACATACACCATGGAATATATATTTATACAGGGAAAAAAGCTTTAAATCCTTGAATTAAGCTTCCTAAGTGTGCACAAATCTTTTAAAATGCTCATGAATTAGGTTCCGACGCCACATCAGCACTTACATCGAGTTAAAAGAAAAGAAGAAAAAACATGATCTTTAACACCGGGAGCAGAGAGCCAGAGACATGGGAGAGGAAAGAAGGTAAAGTCAAGCGAAGGC
This sequence comes from Hemibagrus wyckioides, assembly GCF_019097595.1. Taxonomy (NCBI): domain Eukaryota; kingdom Metazoa; phylum Chordata; class Actinopteri; order Siluriformes; family Bagridae; genus Hemibagrus; species Hemibagrus wyckioides. Next base: position 4,280,314 of record NC_080718.1, on the reverse strand, counting down.
TCATGCAAGTTGTCAAGCAATGATCAAATAGCATGGACACCAGGCGACTACAGAGTGCCTCGCTGCCGAAGAAATATAAAGTCCAGATTTAATTCCGATACCGAGAAATAGAATTTCAAAGCCGGATGTCTTATCGTTGGCGTGTCCCTTCGCCGGACTGATTTCCCTAGCAAAGGCCTGTCACTGCTATTATGTTGAACATGGAAGCAATTTACTGCTCTAGCTAAACAGAGCTACCGCTGATCTTGTAGCCCCTAAATGTTTGAAGTTATCACGGAAAAGGAAAGGAAACGGGAGGGGGAAGGGTTAGCGAAAGGAGAAGAAGAAGAAGAAAAAAAAATAACATTTTGAATGTTTCGGGGGTAAAGGCGCCAGGCTGGAGAGACTGTAATTGAAAAGTATCAATCAAAAACAAGGCAAGGGCCAAGAGGTGGAAGCTATTATGTTAACCCATGGAGCAGAGGAAGCAAAATACATTTCCTTTGTATGGGTAATTCACTCCATCTCTACAGACCTTAAGCTTCACATCAAAACCCTGGAAATAAATAAATAAATAAATAAATAAATAAAGCGAGTCTATCTCTGGACAGGGCTCCTGGATTATCAAATGGAGCATGTGGCCATTACAGGGCCTTTTTTTGTGATATTATCTGGCCACAGAGATAAGCGGAGGACCAGACTGAGCTTCCATACATGAGAAATGAAGAGCTTCTTGTGCTGCTTCTTCGTTTCCTCACAGCTTTTCATGCCGTGATAAGGCCTTCGTCTAAAATACGGGTTGAACGGCTGGCTTCAAGAGAGAGGCGAAAGGAGAAGGAGGGAAAAGAAAATAAAGAGAGAGGGAGAGAGATAGAGAGAGTGAAAGAATGCTTTTGTTCGAGATGATCCGATTTGCTTTTAACCTTCAACCCCAGTCACAGTCCTTTCTCTGAACAATCATAAATTTTTGCCATCTTCGAATACAAGTAATCAGTTATCAATAATTGAAGTTAAAGAACAGACTCGAAGCTCGTCCATCACGGCGAAGTCGTTCCGCCAATCTGGACGTCCAGTCACGAACTTCCCGCCTCCTGGCCCCTCCCCCACCCAAACCGCCACCACTTCTCGTCTTCTTTCCGAACCCGAATCGTCTCGACGGATTAAAAGTAAACTGCCGTCGATGCGATTCAGCTGGAAATGGGCCACGACAGAGCGCTGTTAAGCATTTCTCTTTGATATACAGTAATGATTATACACCATATGGAAAATCAGTGGGGTTTTTCCGAATCCTGTCAGGAAACGACTTAAAAATAAAACACGCTCCTAATAAAACCCAGTCAAACACGCCAGCCGTAGATTTGATGAGCGCCGAGTGCTGAAGCGAGAACGCAGATTTAACATCAGGAAAAGTTCCAAAAGAAAATTTTCCCAACCCCGATGTTATGCTTAGATTGACCAGAATATATAATAATAAAAATATATATCTTTTTTTAAAGTCAATTAAATTGAATTAATCTGAAAAGTAGTCACTGGTTTCCTTGAACATCTTCTCTGAGGTCATAACACGGAGCTCTTAAAATCTCACTTCTGATTGGTTCAATTATGTTACTGTTTCCATAGTAACAACTAATCTGAATGATTTAAGATACAGATATGAAAACAAAAGTATTTGTTGATTTGATGAAGCTTTCTGTTTATTATATTATTACATCAGGTATGCTAACTCCAGTTGCTAGTATTATTTTAGCCACGCAAGACAAACTTTACACAGAAAAATTTAAGGTTAGCATAGGGTAGCGACACCGATTTAACACCAGAGCAGTCATTTCTCTCACAGCTTACAATGTTTTATTATGGTTTATTATTATTAAGTAAGAAATAATACGACAAGCAATTTTTCAGAGATTTAACACTGCGGATAAGCTAGGTCCTATTATCACTTATGTTCTAACCTTATGACCAAATAATAATAATAATAATAATAATAATAATAATAATAATAATAATAATAATAAAAACACCAAAGTTTTTTATTTGACCAGAAATCTGAAAATAAATAAATAAATAAATAAATAAATAAATAAATAAATAAATAAATCATTTACATACAAAGCATTTTACCAAAAATATCATTTATTTTTTTAATTTAAAAATAAAAATACAAAAGCTTTTCATTTTGCCCAAAATTCGAAGAAAAAATCTAATAAATTAAATTATATTAAATGAAAAAAAAACAAAATCTGAAGAAAGAAAATAAAAGAAAAATAATAAAAAACCAAAGCTTTTTTTGCCAAAAATCCAAAGAGAAAAAAAAAGTACAAAAAAAGCTTTTTTGCCTAAATTCCAAAGAGAAAAAAAAACAATTAGGAATCATCCCGAAGTCCTCAGACTTTAAAAAGTGTCTCAGCATCAAATCAACGATTACATTTACTTTGATAAACAACACCACATATTTTTTAATGTTTGTATTTATTAGTTTATTATTAGACTTCTTTTACATACAGCATACAAATCCCTGTGTGGGATCTGTTACTATGGCAACAAAAACATATGATCAAGCTTTTTTTATGTTTATAATAATTATATTAATAATATTAATATTAACCTACGTAATAAGGCGAGCTGGAGACGGTTCTAAAAGTCTTCGACTAATCAGATTCAAGAATTCAGTCCAGCTGAAGTGTAAGCGTTTATTTATCTGGACCATAGCTGGGTCTGTTAAACACAAACCTCTTGTCCACTTTTTGTCCATCTTCTGGTTCTTTTCCCTCCAGCTATCTGCCACTCTGCCCAGTGTGTCCTGACACCACCACCACCACCACCTCCATCTACCCCCTCCCTGACTTCCTGCACGGGAGAAAAACAGCACGGGCGAGGTTTTTAATTCAAATTTCATCTGCAGCTCGGCGGCCCGTAAGCTCACTCAGCAGTCACTGGAGTCTAAAGTGGCTCTGGGGAGCGCTCTCACAGTTCTATATGCAAATAGAGCTGCACCTGGCCAGTGGAGCAGGCCTGCTGAGAGCTTACTTATGCAAATCTGATTGAGTGAGAGCATATTGCCACACACACACACACACACACACAGAGACACACAGGCCTCGCAGACCACTGCCTAGATTTCACCTGCAACACAGCCACCATGTTCTGAGAGGGTTTTTTTTTTAAGAGGCAGGAAAAAGGCCAAAGAATGCGTGGTTTCTAGAATAGTAGACAGCCAGTGTGATGAACTTTGGGTTTTTTTGCCCTCTTTTAGTATTCCTGCTCAAATCACACACACACACACACACACACACACACACTTTCGCTCTCTCTCTTGCGCACACGCACACACACATTCTCTCTCTCTCTCTCTCTCTCTCTCACACACACTCACACTCACTCTCTCTGTCTCTCTCTCTCTCACACACACACACTTTCTCTCTCTCTCTCTCACACACACACACACACACAATCTCTCTCTTATGCACACACAAATATAGCTTTTTATTTTTACAGTATTAGGTGGTCATGGGGCAGATGGAGAATAAATGACACAGGGATATCTCTCACACACACACATACAATCTCTCACTCTCTCTCTCTCATGCGCACACACACACACACACTCTCTCTCTCTCACACACACACAATCTCTCTAAAATATAAAATTTATAATAAAAGACATTTATAATATAAATTATAATTTTATAAAACTATTTTAAACTTGATGAATTTGCTTGGAGCAAGGATGCTTGGAGTGCTGTGATGAGAAATACTGAAGCTTTCCGGTCAGAGGTAATGTAACGTGTAAGGTAACATTAACTGAAGCTCTTGACCTGTGCACTTCCTAATAAAGTGGCCAGGAGAGAGTAATTCTTACTTATTTTGGGTCACTCTTGCTGTATACGGCAGGTGAAAAAGGTGAAATCATCATTAAGCATGTGATTCTAACCCTCCTGCACCTTCTTCTTCTTCTCCCTTCTTCACATCACTCCGTATATTTCCCCAAAGCCAGCAGTAAATCAGGGCGCAGCGCCTTAGCGAATCTGTCTGCATGCTAATCCAGTGTCACGCGGCCGCTCCGACTCGCTCGTGCTCCAGTTAATTCAAGTAGCTCATGTCATTATGTAAGGCATCAGAGTGTAATTGCACTAAAACGTAGTGGTGTGAAGCTGTCCGCTAAATCAACACGCACGCTAACGTGTCATTCTGCTCTTTAGAGCCACGCGTCACGTCGGATCAGACATGGAAGTCGGACGGAATTATTCAATTTGCTTTAACGTCATTATTTGAGATGCGACTCGAGGCCCGGTGCTTTTATTATGACTGGAGTTTGATGAATTGAATTAGCGCAGAAATGGACCTGCTGGAGAGCAGTGAGTGTGGACTGGACGAGTGCAGACCGGTTACTGAAGTGTGGGTCTGACTGTTACAAAAACATGCTCAGAAATTTGACAGACAGACAGACAGATAGATAGATAGACCAGACAGACAGACAGACAGACAGACAGACAGACAGACAGACAGACAGACAGATAGATAGATAGATAGATAGATAGATAGATAGATAGATAGATAGATAGATAGATAGATAGATAGATAGATAGACCAGATTGTCAGACAGACAGACAGAGACAGACAGACACAGATAGATAGATAGACCAGACAGACAGACAGACAGATAGATAGATAGATAGATAGATAGATAGATAGATAGATAGATAGATAGATAGATAGATAGATAGATAGATAGATAGACAGACAGACAGACATATAGACAGACAGACAGAGGTAGAACATTTTTTGAAAAATAAATGAACAATCATAAAAACAAAAACAAACAGCTTGATGAATGAACAAATTAATTAATTAATGCCCAAATTTTCCCTCAGATAAATCAATCCATCAATCCATCCATCTATCCATCCATCTATCCATCCATCCTTTCTCTCTTTCTTTCTCACAATACAAAAAATACACAAATAAATACAGGAACAAAAAAATAAGAAAACTAAAAAAACAAATACATTAATTCACTAATTTGAAATTCATCCCTTGAGGATCTATCTATCTATCTATCTATCTATCTATCTATCTATCTATCTATCTATCTATCTATCTATCTATCTATCTATCTATCTATCTATCTATAAAAAATACTTTCAAAAATAATAAATAAGCACACAAACAAACAAAATCACAGAAAATAAGTGAAGAAACAAAGAAATGAATAAATACATAAATGAATAAGTAAACAAACCATCTAAGCAGAAGATGCTAAGTGAGAAAACCGAACACTTAAATATTCTCATCGTTTATCTCTGCCTCATGCGCTTCTAATAACCCAATTAAGGAGGGAAAGCACTTGTTTTGGTTAGGTGTGTCAGAAGCTGATGATCTCCCCGTGATCAGACACCCAAACGCTCAAAGTTTCCTGGCACTGAGCTTTAACTCACATGCTGGAGGACTCTTCTCGCACCCGGACCAGACTAATAACCGAGCGCTTTCACACTTGTTTAGCTTTTAAAACGTTCCTGCAAAATGCAACACGAGAGCAGGAGGCAGTGCTGGGAGGTGTGGAAGGGGGTGGGAGTGGGCGGGGTTTAGCTCTGGTATAGAATAACCGTTTTTTTTATGAAGCCATTCATTTTAATAAGACACTCATGTCATCCACAGCAGCCAGACATTTGTCCGTCCAGCCCTGCCCGAGCTTAAGATCGCTTAAACAGATTAGCAGATTTGTCTGCCAGATGAGGTGACTAATGATGAGGTCATTACACCACAGATCAGAGACACACAGTAAGTGAAAAGGTCAAAACGTATGTACACTGTGAAAGGTCACTAATAAACCCAGCCTGCTCTGCCGGCCGCATGTCCCGTCCAGCATCACGTCCTGCCTCACATCCTGCCTCACATCCCACCTCACGTCCTGCCTCACATCCAGCCTCGCAACCTGCCACGCATCCTGCCTCACGTCCAGCATCACATCCTGCCTCGCATCCTGCCTCACGTCTCCACAGCTGAGCAACAGAAAGAGCTGCGTGGCTCTCTGACTGACACTTTTCCTAATTGTATCCACTCATTCATGACAATTTGATTAAAATATTACGCCAAAGTCTCGCCCCCTGTTTGTTCCATGCCTCCGAATCTAATTCTGATTTTTTTTTTTTTTTTTTTTTAAAAGAGAGATTACTTTCACAGGCATGACTGAGGATGCTATTAACTTCTACTTAATCTTTATTAATGCTCGGATTTTAACATATGTATAGCTTTCGTCTCGCTCCCTTTGTTTTAATTCCAGGTTTCATCAGTGACATGTGAGCTGAGATTTCAGATATGGGTTGAAACATCACCACCACCACTACTACTACTGCCACCACTAACATTTCCAGCACTACTATTTCTAATACCATTACTAAAATTACTTCTACTGTTACCACGACTACTATTATAACATTAATACTACTATAACCTTTACTATTTACTGCTGCAGCTACCAATATTACTTCTACACCTACCACTTCACTGTCACTTACAACTACTACTACTACTTCCACCACTACCAATAGTACTTCTACCACTACTACTACTATTACTAATTCCATTACCAAAGTGACTTCTAGTGTTACCACTTCAATTTTAAATTTCATAACTTTTACTGCTACCACTACCAATATTACTTCTACTTTTACCACTACTACTAGCACTACTACATCTACTATCAATACCAATATCACTTCTACCACTACTACTATTACTTCTATTACTATTTCCATTACCAAAATGACTTCTACTATTACCACTACTACTATTACTACTATTATAACTTCTACTTGCTACCACTAGAAATATTACTTCTACTATTATCAATACTACCATCACCTACTTTTACTACTACTATTACTTCTACTATCACTACCACATTTACTATTTCTACTATCACGACCAATATTGTGTCTACTCTTAGCACTTCACTGTCATTTATTTCCACTACTACTATAAACTTATACTACTACTTCTATCACTACGACTATTTCTACCACTACTACGACCAGTATTACCTCTACTTTTACCACCACTACTATCACTACCATATTTACTACTATTTCTACTATCACTACCAATATTACTTCTACTCTTAGCTCTTCATTGTCACTTACTTCTATTACCACTATTATGCTACTACTCCTACTACTACAACTATTTTTTACCACTGCTACTTCCATTACTAATACCATTACCAAAATGACTTCTACTGTTACCAGTACTACTATTACTACTACCAATATTACTTCTACTATAACTACCACTTCTAACTTCTACTGTTACCACTACTACCAACACTTTTACAACTGTTAGTGGAACTAATTATTTCCACCACTAGCAATATTACTAACACTATGACTTCTATTATTACTAATAGCAATAACTCCTACAACTACTATTACTAATATTTATAGTAATAAAAATAATATTATCCTCTCAGACAGGGATTACTTTCTGATTGGTCCTCTGATGTGACCATACCTGGATTATGATCATACATTGTTTAAAGAACAAATAAATAAATAAATAAATAAATAAATGAACAAATTTAAAAAATAATAATAATAATTAAAAAAAAATACAAAACCACAAATAAATACAAATAAAAAAGACAAATAAATAAATAATAAATAAATAAATGATTTGTTAGATGGTTAAATGATTTTACTGTAGTATAAGAGGAATAATAACAATTGCAGCCAATCATTTCTTTCATTTTAAAAATAAAAGAAAAATGTTGTGGAATGTTGTGCAAAGAAGACAAAAAATAAATTAATTCATTTAAAAAATGCAGCTTGTCTTACTACCAAGAAACCAAAAAGCTCCATTTCCTAAACCTAGACAGGTATAACAGAGCTCTGAAACTGGAGACTCCTTCCAAAATAAACTATACAGAAAATATCAATCAGGTTATTTATCGATTTCTTTTTATTATTAATATTAGATTTTCCAGACAGATCATTCCTTATATAAGAGATGTTAATATAGAATTAATCAAGTATTAAGTATACTTAATACGAGAAGTATTAAGACACAAACCTGTGATTTCCCTCGAACCTGGAACAACGTCCCGTGTTACAGAAAATGAACCAAACCTTTCTCCTGACCAATCCAAATCGAGAGCTCCGCAGCTATTTGCATATTCATGAGGTGATGTAACAGTAATGAAAGGTTACCTCGGTTGTATGACACTGCAGTTTTGAAGTTGCGCTCACACCGAAAGATATCATCCGTCCTTGTTTCAGGTCATCAATCCAATTAGCACACAAGACCTCCGCGATGAATTAGACTTCTTATGAGAAGACGGGTAAAAAAATGTTGTAATATGATATCAGTGAGCGTGAGCGTGGGAGGGTGAAGCGGGAGAGGGGGTTGTCGTGGTGGGGGGGGGGATTGATCAAAGCTCGGAGGATTAAAAAAAAAAAATACATGTATCATTCACCTGATTTGAATTGTAGCTCACTTTTTTTCTTTTTTGAACTTCTGCCAATTCATTTTGTACATTAAAAATTGGTCAGGGTTGATAAGATTCCATTTTCACGGTTGGCAATGCGGAACTGGCGAAAGAATACAATTACAGACCCCAGAGTAAACTCTCCGAATGTCAACTTGATGTAAATGATGGAGAGCAGGAACACAAAGGAACAGGCTTCAACATCTCTCCATTCCATTCTCTCTCCCTCTCTCCATCACGCCATCTCTCTGTCTCTCGCTCTCCGTCTGTCGATCAGGGATGAGTTCACCTCTACAGCCCTGTTCTAAAACAAAACTGTGGTTACTAATAACATTACAAATCCAATAACATTACATATACATATATATATATATATATATATATATATATATATATATATATATATATATATATATGTATATGTATACATATATATATGTATATATATATACATATATTATATACACATATATGTGTGTATATATATATATATATATATATATATATATATATATATATATATATATATATATATATATATATATATATATATATATATATATATATATATATGTATATATATATATATATACATACATGTATATATATATATATATATATATATGTGTATGTATATATATATATATATATATATATATATATATATATGTATATATATATATATATATATATATATATATATATATATATATGTATATATATATATATATATATATATATATATAAATTAGAAAAGCGTTATGAAGTTGATGCCTTATCAATAAACGCACAACCTGGAGTGTTCTACATCACAGCCAATTGACATTTTATTTAAATAAATAACCCCTTTATTTTGTTGCATAACTTCACTTTACATTATTTTTTTATCTGTTTGTGGTTACATTTAATGTTATTATTAAAAAAATAAAAAAATGTTAGTTCCTGGTATCACTTACATTTTAACAGCTCTAAAGAGTCATTCCATTACCAGCCTCTCTTCTTCGTACTCTAAGTTGATAAGATAAAAAAAATTAAATAAAATAAATAATTATAAAATTATAATACATTATTTGTAATTATTATTATTATTATTATTATTATTATTATTATTATTATCTGACTCTTACTTCAGCACTGACACTGGAGACTCCTTCCAAAATCACATTTTTAACAAACATCACATTATCAATCCAACTGTGCTGGAAATATATAAATATTAAACAATTTTACTTACACTTACATTTACCGGTCAAGCCACACCTCCATGTCCAAAAAGTCTGATCACAGAATTCTACTATTTTTTTTAAAAATGTAGTAACATGTATGAAAACTACAAATTAAAGCTTTAAAAAAAATCTAATTTTAAAAAAAATTCTAAAATCCAATCTATTTACTACATTATTAAGAGGGAGAGATTTTTAATAGAGAAAAACGAACAGAAAACCAGTTCCAGATCTTGGGATGTTGAGGAGACTCCAGTTCCAGATCTTGGGATGTTGAGGAGACTCCAGCTCCAGATCTTGGGATGTTGAGGAAACTCCAGTTCCAAATCTTATGATGATGAGATTTTTAATACAGAAAAGACAAACAAAACAAAGGTTTGATATTAATAGAATTAAGACCTGAGTCTGATCGTTTTGTTACTCAGTGTGTGTTGTTAGTGTGTGTAAGTGTGTGTGTCTTCAAGTTACTTGCTTGTTCATACTATTCCAGAATCTTCAACATAGCAGGAATTGAAATAGTTATAATGTTAAACGATCTTTGTTTTCCCAAGCAGCATTCTCACTGTTAGCATTAAAGCAGGAATGTAAATGTATATGAAAATAAACAAGAAGTCAGGGCCTTTGACTTGTCAAGAGACCCGGGAGCAGATTAGCATGTTGTGTTGTGTGTTGTGTCGCGATCGCAGCCAGGTCGCAAAAAGCCGCATGATTCATAATCAGGAGGTCGTGATGGAGCTGCATGATCAGGCAATATCATCAGCTTCTCTCTGAGGGGCCTGTTTTCTTTCCTTCCAGAAAGAATATGCACGAAAGTAGCATTGTGTGAAGGGGGATTAGTCCGGGTCGGCAAAGGTCAGTGGCGTGTCAGAGTCAAGGCCAGTCGTTATGGCACCGTGTTCCCTTTTTCTGCCACAAGGTTAATCTGGTGATTGTTTTTTTTTCCGCCTTTTCCAGAGCAGGTTTTTTGTTTTTTTGTTTTTTTCTCCCCAGGATCTACGGGAAGCTCTTGCCATCGGATGCTCCCATTTTCACTTATTTGTATTGCAATTAGCTATTTACCCTTTAAGAGCTAACTAATTAACCAGCTCAGGCAGCACAACGCGAGAGAAACAGATTTTCCCAATTTGCATTTAGGCAAGCTATGTGGACACAAACAGTACATTAGGCTGAAAACAGGGCTGAGCATCCCCCTGCGGACAGACTATCAAAGGCGCGTGGAAACGAGATTACAGAGAGTAGATTCTGTATCTGAGTGCAGTACACACACACACACACACACACACACAGGCAGAAAATGGGAAAGCTGCACAGGGCAGAGAGAGGCGAGGAGCAGAGTGTAAACACCAGCCTCACTCTGAGGACCCATTTTCCTCTTACAGCGGTATCATCGCATCGCGCCGATTCAGACGCCTCGCGCATCTGTTGCCCTGCAGCCAAAACGGAAAACACCGCAACGGAAGATAAATCTTGTTGCCTGACAGGGGGTTTGACAGAGTGGAAAGTGTTCAGAGATTTCCGCTCGTGCAGAGCAAAGCCACAGAGGCTAATGGTCAAACTGAGCAATTTGGAGCGGCAGGAAGGCCTGTGTGTGTGTGTGTGTGTGTGTGTTTAGAAATTCAGACAACAAAAACAACACAAAAGAACATGTTGTGTACAGCACAAGATGGAGTGTGTGCATATAGGAAAACAATCAACCAAGCAAAGTAGAACATGTTCAGAAGTTGTAGTTTTTCCAAAATGGTACTTTTTATCAGTTTCTAGTTACATGTGTTATAGCAGCTATAAACACACATTCCCTTAAATGACAGAAATCTCAATGCAAAAAAATGCTTTCCTGCAATTTACTGGATCATGTTTTCTGTCCAAAAGTATGTACACCCCGGACCATTAACCCCATATGCCCCTGTTCAACAGATTTATTCCTCTTTCCTGTTCTCCAACCCCACCTCCACTCATCTCCTCTTCTGCAAAATATTTTGCACTAGACATTTTTAGCATGATCATGTGGGTTTGTGTTCATTCAGCTACTGAGATCAGACTCTGATGTTGGGATGTTGAGGAGACTCCAGTTCCTGATGCTGGGATGTTGAGGAGACTCCAGTTCCTGATGCTGGGATGTTGAGGAGACTCCAGATCCATAACTTGGTATGTTAAAGAGACTCCAGTTCCAGATGTTGGGATGTTGAGGAGACTCCAGTTCCTGATGCTGGGATGTTGAGGAGACTCCAGATCCATAACTTGGTATGTTAAAGAGACTCAAGTGCCAGATGTTGGGATGTTGAGAAGACTCCAGTTCCAGATGTTGGGATGTTGAGGAGACTCCAGATCCATAACTTGGTATGTTAAAGAGACTCCAGTGCCAGATGTTGGGATGTTAAAGAGACTCTAGTTCCAGATGATGGGATGTTGAGGAGACTCCAGATCCATAACTTGGTATGTTAAAGAGACTCTAGTTCCAGATGTTGGGATGTTGAGGAGACTCCAGTTCCAGATGTTGGGCTGTTTAGGAGACTCCAGTTCCTGATGTTGTGATGTTGAGGAGACTTCAGTTCCAGTTCATCCCAAAGGTGTTGAGTGGGATTGAGTCAGAGTCAGGGCTCCAGATCATTCCACTTTCTCCAACCGTAACCTCCACACCATGTCTTCATGGAGCTCAGATTATAGCTTCAGATGTTAGGATGTTGAGCAGACTCTAATTTCTGATGTTGGGATATTGAACAGACTCCAGTTCCTGATGTTGGGATGTTGAGGAGACTCCAGTTTCGGATCCTGGGATGTTGAGGAGACTCCAGTTCAAGATCTTTGGATGCTGAGGAGACTCCAGTTCCAGATGATGGGATGTTGAGGAGACTCCAGATCCATAATGTGGTATGTTAAAGAGACTCCAGTTCCAGATGATGGGATGTTGAGGAGACTCCAGATCCATAAGGTGGTATGTTAAAGAGACTCCAGTTCCAGATTTTGGGATGTTGAGGAGACTCCAGATCCATAATTTGGTATGTTAAAGAGACTCTAGTTCCAGATGATGGGATGTTGAGGAGACTCCAGATCCATAACTTGGTATGTTAAAGACACTCTAGTTCCAGATGTTGGGATGTTGAGGAGACTCCAGTTCCAGATGTTGGGCTGTTTAGGAGACTCCAGTTCCTGATGTTGTGATGTTGAGGAGACTTCAGTTACAGTTCATCCCAAAGGTGTTGAGTGGGGTTGAGTCAGAGTCAGGGCTCCAGATCATTCCACTTTCTCCAACCTTAACCTCCACACCATGTCTTCATGGAGCTCAGGGGCTTTGTGCACAGATACATGGTCCAGGTTCAAGCCTCCAGAGAAGTAAATTTGGAGAAGAAGCACACATCCACACACAATCTACTGTAGAGTGGATCTTCAAGAATGTGAACAGCCAATCAGATTGATGCTCTGTAAGCCATGGGTGGAGCATCTGAGATTAAACAAAAACAATGAATGTTTTATTAGTTCCAGGACACCAGCGGAGATGTTTTCACCCATGTAGCTACACAGCCCCAATCACACATGCTGGACATGTTGTCCTCCTGCCCGTGGCATCAGGGAAGCATCATGGAAATGTGAGCTGACACCATTTGCAGAGTGGAAATGAGGTTGGGACTGGAGAGAGGGGCAGATCTATTTATCTATATATCTATCTATCGCTCGATTCTAACGGAGGCCCCAATGCCCGTGCGGCACTGCCCTCCCTAATGACCGCACGGACGCTTCAGAGAGCTAAAGGAACGTGCCTCGGCAGCCATCTGATGTGGGAGAGGAAAGGAAATGGATCGGATGGGGGTTACTTCATTATGCAGCAAATTAGAAAAATTCATAATTTATCATTACAGCCAGCCGAAATGCCACCCAACTGAGCCTCACCCTGTGAAAAACATCACGCGGAAAGGGGGGGGGGGAGTGGAGAAGCAGTACTGTCAGAGGCCTGCAGCAGCCAACGGGCAAAATTAATATGCAAATGTATGCAAGAAATTAAAAAGCAGAATTACACAGGCAAATGAGGTAGCTACACTTGAATTGTTAGGATTATGAATAATTACTGCGAATTTCCTGCTCCTAATATAACTTGTTTTTTGATAAACAAAGACTTAATTATCGAGATGCGCTGGAGAATTTCCGCGGCACTCATTAATCTTGCAGAAAAAACAAGTCCCCGGTGGCCGGCGGTAATGAAGAGAGCGTGCCCTGAATCGGCAGAAAGATCAGAGGCAGCGGGGGTGCCAGGGTGGAGGGAGCGAGGCGGCAGTGCCACTGTCCCGCACGCACACCCAAGAGTGTCATAACTTCTTCCGTTAACAATCAAAGAGACTTATTTATGCTGGCAACCGAGCCGCGAGTCCAATTTTTACGAGGCCTGGAGCGCTCTGAGGGATGACGCGCTGATGCGCTCTGGAAATGCCACTCTCGTCGTCTCTCTCCCCCAGCTCTGATAGCAAGCGCTAATGGAGTTGAAGATGCCTGGCAGATGCGAGCGCGAGCTTTGGCGTACCACAGCGCCAGCCTTAAGGGGAGTGAGAAGCGAGAACCTTAGGGACCTCTGCCATAGGTCCTGGAAAGCAGCAGCAGTCCAGTGATGGTGTGTGTGTGTGTATGTGTGTGTGTGTATGTACGTGAGAGAGAGAGAGAGAGAGAGAGACTCCCGATGGAGCAGCGAGCAGATAAACAAGGACACATGCTACAGATGGCTTTAATGGGGCCTGCAGGTACCGTTAGTTCTACAGGGAAATCAGTAATCGTCCAACCTTTCCACCACGCAGCCAGAGACAGACAGGACATCCACACCGAGGAGAGCCTGGAGATGATAAACAATACAGAGAGAGAGAGAGAGAGAGAGAGAGAGAGAGAGAGAGAGAGAGAGAGAGACTGGGAGAGACAGAGTCTCTGATAAATAATGACTGAGAGACAGACATCCAGAGAAAATGGTAGGGACAGAGATGGAGGTATAGAGAGAAAGAGACAGGGAGTGTAAGAAAGATAGAGGCAAAGAAAGAATAGGAGAGAGAAAAAGAAAGAGGGACAGACAGATAGGCAGATAAAAGCACACACACACCATTTTGGCTCGGAAGATGTCATCTGATCAACTATAATATTCCCAGAAGTAAAAATCGAGCCCTGAAAGGCACCAAAGTCTGAACTGGACCATCAGTGACCAAGAATTAAACCACTTCTGTAGAACAAACACAGACTGACTCACCTCTATATATTGACACACACTCACAGCATACTCTGACTCAACTCCGACTCGCCTCTTTATATCTACACACACTCACAGTGTACACTGACTCAACCCCGACTCACCTCTTTATATTTATACACACACACAGTGTACTCTGACTCACCTCTTTGTATTTATACACAATCACAGTGTACACTCACTCAACCCCGACTCCACTCTTTATATTTATACACACTCACATTGTACTCTGACTCACCTCTTTGTATTTATACACACTCAGTGTACACTCACTCAACCCCGACTCCACTCTTTATATTTATACACACTCACATTGTACTCTGACTCACCTCTTTATATTTATACATACTCACATTGTACTCTGACTCACCTCTTTATATTTATACACACTCAGTGTACACTCACTCAACCCCGACTCCACTCTTTATATTTATACACACTCACATTGTACTCTGACTCACCTCTTTATATTTATACACACTCACAGTGTACTCTGACTCACCTCTTTATATTTATACACACACACAGTGTACTCTGACTCACCTCTTTATATTTATACACACTCACAGTGTACACTCACTCAACCCCGACTCCACTCTTTATATTTATACACACTCACATTGTACTCTGACTCACCTCTTTGTATTTATACACACTCACAGTGTACACTCACTCAACCCCGACTCCACTCTTTATATTTATACACACTCACAGTGTAAACTCACAGTGTACACTCACTCAACCCCGACTCCACTCTTTATATTTATACACACTCACATTGTACTCTGACTCACCTCTTTATATTTATACACACTCACAGTGTAAACTCACAGTGTACACTCACTCAACCCCGACTCCACTCTTTATATTTATACACACTCACATTGTACTCTGACTCACCTCTTTATATTTATACACACTCACATTGTACTCTGACTCACCTCTTTGTATTTATACACACTCAGTGTACACTCACTCAACCCCGACTCCACTCTTTATATTTATACACACTCACATTGTACTCTGACTCACCTCTTTATATTTATACACACTCACAGTGTAAACTCACAGTGTACACTCACTCAACTCCGACTCGCCTCTTTATATCTACACACACTCACAGTATACACTCACTCAACCCCAACTCCACTCTTTATATTTATACACACTCACATTGTACTCTGACTCAACCCCGACTCACCTCTTAATATATATATACACACACACAGTGTACTCTGACTCAACCCTGACTCACCTCTTTATATTTTTACACACACTTGCAGTGTACACTGACTCAACCCTGACTCACCTCTTTATATTTATACATACTCACAGTGTACTCTGACTCAACGCTGACTCCTCTCCTTATACACTCACAACACACTAAACTTTTTATATTTATGCACACTCGCAGTATGCTGTGACTCATCCCCTGACTCGTCTCTTTACACTTATTGATTTTGGCTTGACGATGTTTGTAGACAGCGTTTTCGAGGGCCACGTCATCTGAGGAGAAGATCTTTTGGAAGAAGATTCACAGATTCTACAGCGGGGATTACTGAAGCTGATCTGGCGGCTCACGCTGGCACAACGTCTTACAGGCACACTCTTCTTTCCTTTCATTTCATCTCTTACCTGTCTGTGGAGTGGAGGTGTAGAACATTGTGGAAGAATGGACTGGTGAGACTTCACTGAAACTCAACTAACACTCTTTAAACAGTAGAACATGTTAAACACTAACACAACATTTACTATCATACAGACTGATACAGATACAGTGCTAGAGATAGAGAGAAAAAGAAAGAGAGATGGAGAAATACAGACAAACAGACAAATAGATGAGTGCAGATATAGAGATAGACATAGATAGATAGATAGATAGATAGATAGATAGATAGATAGATAGATAGATAGATAGATAGATAGATAGATAGATAGATAGATAGATAGATAGATAGACAGACAGGCATGTGTTTGGTGAGACAGAAAAAGATGGATAAAATAAAGTATCACTTTATGTAATTGTTTTTTTTAATCATTAAAAATGTTGCTGCGACCAGTGCAGTGTCCTAACTGCATACATACACACATACACACACAGGCCCTGATGCAGGCTGCAGCGAGGCCAAGCGTGTCCCAGTTGTTTTGCGCAGCCCAGTGTGCCACACCAGTTTAGTGCCTGTAAAGTGGCTGCAAAGTGGCCACAGGAGGTCGAGAAGCCTGCACCATTAATACACTCCTAAAGCCCAATTAAAGGCAGGTGACCCAGAGGAACCAGGTCCTCTCCCTCCAGCTGCCCTCTGTGGGGCTTCATTAAAGAGAAAGATGCAGGAGACGCATCTCCAAGGATGCCACGGACACAGCGGCGGCGGTCGCCTTTACAACAAACACACACTCGCACAAACACAACAATTACACCACATCCACAACACAAACAAAGACATGGGGCCGGGCCGGAGAAACGATGAGCGTGCACGCAATTAAGCCAACGAAGGGGAAAAACAAAAACAAAAACAAATGAAGACGGTGCGAGTAGGTCGTGCTCAGACACAGCACACATGTGATTACATCAGCGCTGACGACCACAACACCAGCAGCTGTGTTAATGTACTCTCAGTTAGGAGTGTGTAAATAAATAAATAAATAAATAAATAGATAGATAGATAGATAGATAGATAGATAGATAGATAGATAGATAGATAGATAGATAAATATAAAATAAATAAATAAGTCAATAACTAACTAACTAAATAAATAAATAAGTTGATAAATAAATAGATAAGTCAATAACTAACTAAGTAACTAACTAAATAAATGTCAATAAATAAGACAATAACTAAATAAATAAATAAGTCAATAAATAAGTAAATAAATACTGTAAGTCAATAAGTAAATAAATAAATAAAAATCTATACTCACAAATCTTTAAAAAAAAAAAAAAAAAAAGTCTGAAACATTTTAGCAAAAATGTTTAAAAGTTACAATAACCCAGTTGCATAGGTTTACACACCCCTTGAAATAAAGATCAGCTGCTTCTCTAGGATCTTCTTCACATCTTCTTCTTGGTTTCATCCGGCTGCTGAAGCCATGATCCACAAAACACATGCATGATATCTGATTCTATCGATCCGGAGAGGGGTATTAAAGAACTTCCGTAGTGCACCATGGAGCACCGTAAATATCACCGCCATCAACACACAGAGCAAACAGAGGATAACAGGGAAGTGACATCACCAAAGACAGGAAGTCCATTTAAAATGCTGAGAGATGAACGGGAGTATTAAAGGAGGTAGACAGACAGACAGACAGACAGACAGACAGATAGATAGATAGACAGATAGATAGATAGATAGATAGATAGATAGATAGATAGATAGATAGATAGATAGATAGATAGATAAACCGACAGACAGACAGACCAATAGATAGATAGACAGATAGATAGATACATAGATAATTGTAACAACTGTAAACTCAACAGAATAAAATTAAATTTCTTACGGTTTTTTACTTACCTTTCTACCTAACATCAGGACAGCTGCTAGAACGTGAGAGAGAATGTTCCACACCGTTCAATGTTACTATAAACGGATAAAAATGACGGTGTGTCTTCATGGAAACGGAAGTGATGTTGCTGTTAGAGGAGTAAAAGGAAATAAAGATGTTGTTGTGTACAGCAGCGGGCACTTGGATTGTTTTCCTGAACCTGCAGGACCCAGAGGTTTACTGGTTACTTCTAGAAGGAACTTGTTGCCTTCAGTAGCCACTTTATGGAGGTTAATGAGTTCCAGCTAAAGCTTTGTGTTGAAATGTATCAGGGTTTAAAGTAGAGCCTTAATAACAGGAGCCTAGAAAGTTTTTGATGATGATGATGGTCTCTGTTGCTACTCTCTAAATGAGCCTGCTACTGATCTTTCTTTCTTTCTTTCTTTCTTTCTTTCTTTCTTTCTTTCTTTCTTTCTTTCTTTCTTTCTTTCTTTCTTGTCTCTGTCTGTTTCTTTCTCTCTCTCATCTTTCCTTTTTTTCTTTCTTTTTCTTTCCTCTCTCTTTCTCTCTCTAATTCTATCACTACTTTTCTCTCTCTCTCGCGCGCTCCTTCTTTTTCTTTCTTCCTCTCCCTTTCCTCTTTCTCTTTTTTTCTCTCTTGCTCTCCCTCTAATTCTATCACTCTTTTTCTTTCTCTATCTCTCCTACTCTCTCTTTTTCTTTTACTATCTATCTATCTTTCCTTCTTTTTCTTTCTCTCTCTTTCCTTCTTTCTCTCTCTCCCTCTTTAATTCTCTCTCTCTTCTTTCTCTCTCTATACTGTCATCTTTCATTCTTTTTCTCTCTCTCACTTTCATTCTTTCTCTCTTTCTCTTTCCATCTTTCTTCTTCTCACTCTAACTCTCTCACTCTCTTTTTCTCTCTCTCTTGCTCGCTCTCGCTTTCCATCTTTATCTCTCTCTTTAATTCCATCACTCTTTCTCTCTCTCTCCTTCCTTCTTTTTCTTTCTCTCTCTCTTTCCTTCTTTCTCTCTCCCTCTTTAATTCTCTCTCTCTTCTTTCTCTCTCTATACTGTCATCTTTCATTCTTTTTCTTTCTCTCTTTCTCTTTCCATCTTTCTTCTTCTCACTCTAACTCTCACTCTCTTTTTCTCTCTCTCTTGCTCGCTCTCGCTTTCCATCTTTATCTCTCTCTCTTTAATTCCATCACTCTTTCTCTCTCTCTCTCTCTCTCTCTCTCTCTTTCCTTCTTTTTCTTTCCCTCTCTCTCTCCTTCTCTCTACTCTCATCTTTCCTTCTCTCTCTCTCTCTCTCTCTCTACTCTCATCTTTCCTTCTCTCTCTCTCTCTCTGCACACAGCAGATTTCGCTGGGTCGGAGCCAGAGCTTGAGCTGCCTGGAGAGATGCGCGCGGCTGTTAGAGCGGATGTGATTGCGCTGCCAGTCAAGCCGCACACCCGCGTGTGTGAAGAGGTGATTAACAGACGTGGGAGATCACACGTATACGTGTCATCAAGCAGAGCTGTTGATGTTAGCCTGGGGACCAAAAAGAGTGGTTTCCGAGCGCATACGTCGAAACGCACACGGGTGTGTTTGCATGTTCACAGCAGGACTAAGAAAAAAGGAGATTAAAGCAAACACAGCAAGAAGAGTGAGAAGGTTTACAGGTTGTACAAGTGAAAACGGGTGGGGGGGGGGCAGGAGTCGGATTAATGCGGCCTTGAGTGGACGGTCAGGTCCAGAGTAATACGGACAACCCAGACACAACATTAGCCTCGTGTGGATAAACATTCTGTTAGCCACAGCTAATAGCCCAATTAATGAAATATTTATAGCACCATTAAAGGTTCTCAGGCATTCAATTTCTCTCCTTCACACTGACTAAAAACCGCAAATGACGCCATCTTGCCATTCTCTACAGTTCTGCTGAAAATGAGATATACGTTACATAAGTTTCCCTAAACGGCGACACACGTGAAGCTGAAAATGATCACACTCTTGAGTCAAGAGACATCATTTGGCTAATTAGCGACATTTCAACATTTACATAAACAATGTGATGTTTTAGGAAAATATTCTATTCCATTATCTAATTTCTCATTTATTTACAACATCCTTAAGCGTTTCATTCCTGATCTATGACAATTTGTCATGGTTTTTTATTTTTTTAGTTTATTATTATTATAATAATAATTATTATTATTAAACTGCATTGAGCAGCTGCCATTTAAATGACTTGTTACCATGGAAACAACCATATACTCATATACTTTTTTCACGACTGTCCGGCGTGTAAACATTTACAAAAAGTATATCACGGCATGTCGTGCTGTGTATGTATATCTATGTGACAAATAAAATTTGAATTTGAATTTGATATTAATATGATGCATTCGTATTAATCCTGTCATTCGCCTTCCAGATGGAATTCTTCTGAACAGTCAAAATTTCAGAGTCCAGAAAAGACTTTTTTTTACATTTTCTTACATAAATAAAAATTAAAAAAAGGGAGAAAAGAAATCCACTCGTGTCAAAAGCCGCATTTTTATCCACAGAGGGCAAATCAAACATGCGTTTAACTGTACAGCATGCAGCAGCTGCAGCTCTGTATGCATGTTGTATGATCTGAAATGCATATTGATTCGACTAATTAATTCCAAATATTTCACAAGAGTGAAGAAGGAAGAAAAACACACACACACACACAGTGTGTAATTAACTTCTCTGTGCTTTAAGTGTCCCCATACTGCAGAACTCTGACACTGGGCCATTGTGTGTGTGTGTGTGTGTGTGTGTGTGTGTGTTGCTGTCCTCCCTCCCTGAGGAAACCAGCGCACTAGCCGCTTTAATGAAGTCCCACAGAAGGGAAGCGAAACCTGTCTTATTTTTTCGTGCTCGCCTTTTGGGCCAAGAGCGTAATTGGGGACTGAGTATCCAATTAATGCTGAACAACCGAGGGGGCTCGTGTGGAGAGCATAAGGTGACTCGGCTAATATTGTTTGTAAGGCGCTTTGTAATGGTAGAGAGGAAGGACGAGGCGGAGCTTTGGGACACGATCGCACTTTGAAGATGCTCTAAATGGAACCATCGTTTAAGCCCAGTGGCCGGAGGGACGCCTAATACCGAGGGACGCTGATTATTTACTGCAAGTGGGCGCTCGTTTTCTAGTGCCGTCCGGCAGAGCGTGTGTGTGTGGGGGGGACATTAGGGTCCTTATGAGCGAGGAGGAGGAGGAGGAGGAGGAGGAGGAAGAGGAAGAGGAGGAGGGCACATCGGGCTGGATGTCCTTCGCCTAGACCAGCAACTAGGTCACAAACAAACGTGGTGAGGAAAAGCGGTGGCGTCTAGCGAGAACGAAAATCACATTAATGCCACAGGGACAGGGGAGTCCCTCAATCCCTTCTTCATTAAAACTAAATAAAAAAAGCCAGGTCATTTATCTCCTTCCCTCTAAAGCCATAAACACAAATAGTTTCACTCGGCTATTTTTCTTTCACTCAGCGCCACGGCATAGATCATCGACAATAAAAGTCTGGTCCTGATGATTCGCCGGGTTAAATTGGAATGTAAAGGAAGCGAAGTGTAATTGGAAGAAATATGATGTAAGTAATGACACAGGGGTTACTTTCTTGGGGGGGGGGTTGGGTTGAGAAAGACACAAAGGCAAAGACAAAGCTGTGGGAAATTATAAGGAGGCCTCGACGCTCAGCTTGAAGGCTTTCCTTTGGTAACGGCTACCTTGGCATCTTAAAAAAAAAATCAACAACAAAAAAAAAAAAAAACACTCATTACAGGAACAATAGGACAGGGTGGCGGTGGGGGTGACGAGGCTTTACAGCTGGGTCCTCCGAAAAGCAAGCAGGCGGTACATCATTGTGTCTGTTATTAATTGGATTACAATTAGCCAGATTTAACCCTTATTAATGACGTCCCTGTTAGGATGTTAGGATGACGTTGCGCTCTCGGGCGTCCGTCTGTCCGTCTGCAGAGCCACAGTGCACTCTGTGGAAAGAGTAGGAACCGGCAGGGAGACCAGGATTAAATTCAAATAATCCTACATGCGCAGGTAAATGATGAACTGCAAGAGGTTTCAAAGCATGCCTATTAATGTAGCAGTGTATCAAACAACCACAGGGGAAAGAATTTTGAAAGAAAAAAAAAATCTAAAAGGCTACGGTGAAATTAAAGAGTAAAAAGAAAAAAAAAAAAAAGAGTGGACATGAATAAATTAAAAATAGATATGCAGCAGGCCTGCCTGGAAGCGTAAGTGTTTTCAATTATAAAGTGCTTACTAACACATTTAAAATGGTGCTAGACTACAAGCCTAGAGGGGATGAAGCTCCTAATTTGGGTAATTCTGGCTTTGACAGAATCCGAACACTTACAGCAAGGGTTTTAAAGTGTATTTAAAGCTCTCCGAATGCGAACGTTACCAAGGGGACTGTAACCAGGCCCGGGTCACGGCGAGGGAGAGGGGAGAGAGGGAACATTATTACCATGGCTTCAGCACCACGGGAGGCCTCCACACCAGGCTCATCATCATACTGGGTTTTTTTCCCCCTCAAATAGCCCATTCAGAGTTGGATCGAACAAAGCAATGCCTCCTGCTTGAGTCGTTTTTCCTTTTCCTTCTCACCCCCCTGTCCAATGTGACTGAGGACACTTTAATAGTTTGCTTCATCTATCTTCCATTGTCCTTTCGCACCTTTGATACCGAAGCTATTCAGTCTTACGCTGCACGTCCAAAAAGCGCAAGAACTTTGACTTTGACCCGTAGTCTGTTCCCAGTGCGTATAAATGAGTTACGGCTCGACGGGAAGGCATCTGTATAAGTGGTGCTTCGGCCACCGTTTTTAGTGCCCTGCAAAGATCCTGATCCAGATAAGAGGGCTGCCGGTTTGAATGACACCTCTGTTACTTGCATGGAGGAAAGCGTCGGTGCGACCCTTCGGATTTCAACTTCAACTTGACCTCCGAGACCGGATCGGATATCAAAACATGCTGCCATCTGGCCTTGGTCGGGACCCAGTGTGGGCTCCGGAGCACGAGGTTAATATCATACAGTTAGGGAGCGGGATAGAGACCACAATTATCTTCAATTCCAGGACAGAAAATCCTATTATTCGATCTCGGCTCGGACAGATGGGGAGGCAGCGACGTCCTCTCCCATTCCTGAGCAAGCCAATCTGCTGGCTGTAGCCGCAGCAGCGATGGGGAAGGTACACAATGGTGGGAGAGGGCAGGAGGCCAGCAAGGTTTGCTCTCGTTTTTTGTATCAGGGCGCGGTGCTTGGTGAAACCTGAGCCGGGACCGGCGGCTCCGTCTCCTCCCTACAGCACGGACACCACAAAAGAACCTGCAGGGAGCGTTTGAAACCCTTCAACAGCAACCGCTGGGAGGTGAAGCGACAGATGAACGCATCCCATGAGAACCACTTCTCTGAGGGGGTACACAGACCTTATGCGATATGCGTTGGGAGTAGGCAGGAATCAGACTAAATATGGGGCACACTCTACTAAAATGCTCCAGAAATGCATTACAAAAAAGGCGGCCAGTTTCCTTTTACCAAAGGCGATGCTAATGTATGTTTCCCAGCCAGCTGAGGTCTGTGTACTATCAGGCCCCAGAGAGCTGTTTTACAGAGCGAGCCCAAGCCTGAGCTTATTAAAGGAAAGTTCGTCCGATTTACCCGAAAGACGTGCACATGGTTTAAAAAGAAAATTCGAACATTAACACAGAACAGACTGTGTAGTTCTACGAGCAGATCAAACAAACAGATTTCAAATGTTAAAAAAGCCGCATCAATCTTAGTGACCCTGAACATGCCACCCACACACTGCTTTCACCTGTGGTGAGAATTTAATAGCTGAGAACACCACACAAAAGGTTGTGTGTGAGAAAGCATGAATGCCCCCCGCTCTAGCGCCACGGCTAAAGTGACCACAATGGTGGTGTTCCAGACCACAAAGCCATACCGTCATACCGCGGTAGTGTGAGAAATTGCCCGAGGCGTGTTATAAGGCCCCATCGTGGTCCTCTACTGCCGTTTACACAAAAAGACACTTTAAGTGAAGAACTACGGCTAGAAAAAAAGGCAATTTCTTCTGTTTTTTTTCCCCTGGTGTTTTACTGACCTGGTTGCTTGAACACGACACCTATTAGAAGGAGTAGATAACTACATAATGGGCATTTCTGCGTTTATACACAGCAGCAGACAGGAACCGTGTTATCAGAACAACGTTCAGTGTTAAAAGCCCTTCATCAAGAACGTAATTGATTCCTGGTTATTAAAATGAATTTATTAACTAAATTGGTTATTAAATGTCCGTGAAGCTTCTTTAATGGCGCTCCCAGCATGAAGTCCATTAGACAGCACGACCTAATTTAAGACTCGAACACGAGCCGATTTAGAAGCAGCACAATTTTGATATCAGAAAAGGCGGTGATCAAGGGGTAACGGTCTGGAACGCAAGTTTGAACAGTCTCCTCAGGCCTCCTTCAAAGTTCATTTAATAAAAAAAAAAAAAAGAAAAGAAAAGAAAAAAGAAAAAAAAAAGACCAGCACTACGGAGGAAATCTCAGCGTGTGCAAGTGTCATGATAATTAAGATGGCTGCCTCCTCTGATGCCTCCTCGATGGCCCCAGCAGTTATCAAGGCCACGTCTGGAAGTCATCATTTATCTAAGAAACAGAAACACAGAGGGTGTCGAGAGAAGCGAATGGGGTGGGGTGGGGGGGGCAAGACAAGGATGAGATATTGGGACGTAAGAGAAGTAACAATGTCCCACTTATGCTGTCAAAAACGTCTTTTGATGCTCACTAAAACCTGGAAGTGAATCCAAGGCTTGCGAGTCGGCCCATGGTTTCAAACAAGGAGCGTTTTGGACCAGAGGCTTTAAACGCAAAGACAACGATGAGCTATTTAGTCTCTGACAGCATAAGAGACTACGTCCAAACAAGTCTTCTAATGCTCACCAGATCCGGGTATTGAATTCAAGCTTGTTGCAAATGTGTTGCCCTCCGGTTTCAATTTGGACTCGATTTTGGGCAAGTATGCAAAGACAAAGATGAGCCATTTGGACATGGACAGTGTGATGTCTCTCTTTTGTTGTCAAGTGTCTATCTGATGCTCAACATCAGACTTCCTAATAACTTCCTAATAAAAGTGAGACGATACACAACTTCGGTTTGGACTCGGAATAGCCTGGATCAGTGGCATCAGGGGGATCCGCTGGTATGCAAAGACAAAGACGAGTTTGTCAATTCGGGTTTGAATTGGACGGTTCGACTTTGTCCACATTCCCGCACAACATCCTGACACATCCACCGAAGTTGAAGTGAATTAAAACCCCCGACTCGGCCTCCAGTTCCGGTTTCGTCTGGGAGCAGTCTGGATCAGAGGCATTAAAAGACAAGACTTTGCCTTTCCCTTAAATTACACACACAAAAAACAGTGTAGTATAAACTCACAAGGCACCCCGTGGAAGCAAAGAAAAAGAATCGCCTACCTGCTTATTTCGGCGGAGTTTCTCCATCGTTTCACCCAAAACAGAAATTAAACGTGTATCTACATTTTATCATGTCTGGTATCGCCTTTGAAAATTGCAGGTAGTGGTAGTGTTTAACATTCTCTTGTCAAGCATCCCCCTGCTGAGACAATAAATGCCTGTCCAGTTTTGCTCGCAGCAGCAGCGGCAGATTAGAAACAGCAGGAGGAACGGTGTAGTGTGAATACAATACCGATAAGAACGCGCCTCTTAGCCCCACTGCTACGCCTCGTTTCTGCGAATGTGAGAACCTGCTGTTTTCTAATATTTACACACAACTAGAATCGCAAATGTACCATAACTGCATTGAAAGAGCACTTTCTGTCAGCCGCCTAAAATCAGTCTATAGAGTTTTTTTTCCACGGGTGTTTTTGAGATGGAGGGCACGGGGGGTGCGGGCGACAAATAGGAACACAATGAGAGTGAAATTTATTTTCATCTAAATGAGAACGAGATACAAAAAAGACCAAATTCATGAAGCCAGACAGATGAAAATGAGATATGAGACGGCATTTCTTCTTCCAAACACAATAGATTAACGTAACAGATTTTTCAAGTATAACACAATTTAAGTTGATATTTTCAAAAGAGTTTTTTTTTTTCCCGCCCATTCGCTCTCAAACATAAACCTCTGATCGGATCTGCACGGTCCCCTGGTCCCATATCTGAACAATTCAATGTCAAGAACACCATTTATCAAGTGCATATGAATGGGGACAGTGCGGTCCCATGACCCTGTGAATGGTATAGCATTACCCGTGTAAAGCTGCCTTTCTTTATGAGGTATCAGAGTGCAGTGCCTTAAGGGCTGCTGATTGATGGACATCAGCCTGCCATGCTGATCACACCAGCTTTCACAATCCTTTGAAACTAATCAAGGTTTTCGCACAGGGGATGTGACCCTTACATCAGAGTAAAGGCGCTCTATCTGGAGCTTATTCACCGGCACATCCCGGAGCTCTCGCTGATTCCGTGTCCCTTGGAAAGAAAAAAAAAAAACACTCGACTATCATAGTTTCCTCGGTCACGTTTATGAAGACGCATGAGAAACCGGCCCATGACTTTATCACTTTGGGCTACCTGGATGGTCCACTAGGAGGCTTAACAAGCTCAAGTCTAAGGAAGAAATGGTCGTGTTAAAGTCTCTGTCCTGCTAGTTGAAGCTCCAAAATAAAAAATTTCAGTGCAACACCACAATTTACAATCAGAGGACATTTGGATATTGATAGAATAAATTGACATACAAGATGGAGTCAATGTTAATTTAATAAAGTCTCAAAATTCCTAAAACAGAGCCACGTTAAACATTTCTATCTACTTTTCATCAAATGCAGCACGATTGATCCATGCATACTGCAATACTGGTTTAACTTTTACATTTTTGGAAATTTGGATTATTAAAGGCTACAAGTGATAGAGGCAACATACAGGAATGGCTAACTGGAGACAAAACCAAAGACTTTTCCAAAGAAATTTCCAGTAAGATGTATATTTTTAATTTATTTTTTTATCATCAATCTTTCCCAAAAACACTTGAACTCACTCAGAGTTTGCTTTCCTTGGCTTTAACTCTTCAAGAAATGCATTTCCACCATATTCTGGAACATCTGGCTGTACAGAGTGAACAAAAAAGTATTCACAACACTTCAGCAAGTAAAATCGATGCTAACCAGAGACAGGACGGTGTCCAGGAAGGAGACGTTCCATCATGTTGGGGAAAATGGATGTAAATTAGCAAAAAGGCTATAATTTTCAAATTGCAAACCAATTGAATCGACAAATACATTTGGAGGAACAACTGAAATGAAAAACATGACAGAATGACCATCAGGAGATTAGAATTTACCTAAGACAACAACACAGGAACATCAAGAACGTTATCTTCTTCCTCGATATTTTGAGTGGCCTACAGTTTCCCCTTAATTTGCACTTCACCTCTACATCTTATCCTACATCTACTGTTTTTCCGCTCGCCAGTTTAATCTCAAAAGATCCTCCTACTCATAATCTACCTCCTACCTCCTCATGTAACCCTCACTATCGACTCTGACACACTGTAAAGTCTCTACCTAGCCCAGAGGACATTGGCTTCCCGTTTTAAACTCTCGGTTGCTGAGTTTGTCCTGTTTCTGTCTCTTTTGCTTTGCTCATTAAGGCCAGGAAGATGTTTCCTCTGAAGCTGCTTTGCCGGTGTCTAATGTAAAGGATAGCGGTAGATAAGTACAGTTAAGTGTTGAATTAAAGGAAAAGTTGAAGAAGGAAAAAAAAGAAAAAAAAAGGTTGGTGTAGAACCACAATACAAAGGCTTGGTGATATGGTTTAGGACGTAAATTTGACCTGTTAACCATGGAGATAAAGTTAAGTTGGAGGTCATCATGGAGAACCAGAGGAACATTTTGCCCTCAAGCCTCCAGTTTCAAGGCTAAATCATGTATTTGTGAAATTATTTAATACTGTTTAATAATTCTACGTTTCCTAAGATTTACAAATGCAGACTTGATACTAATGAATATAAGGAAATGATTTTACACTAAAAAAAATTATATTTATAGAGCGGTATGATGCTAAATGGTCCCTGATCGCCACTCTCCTATAAAGTTACAGCATTCAGCTACACTCTGAAGTTCTGGTCATGTTTCTTTAGAGGACATTACAGCGCTTTTGGGATTGAAGTTTTACAGAGATGTGGATCATGTGGGTATAAAAAAAAAAAACAAGTGTCAAAATATGATTAAAACATATCAACCGTAGGAAGTATTATTTCCCTATCAGGTCGTTTTAAAGGTCTATATTTAATATGTTTTTATAACTTATGCTTGACCACTAGTAGGTCACATGACCATAACATGTAAATCAGTTCCTTTTCTTTTACCCTAGGAAGAATTGCTCCTTTTAAAACGTCTGTGTTTTATGAGAAGTGACTCTGGTCATGTGACCTAGCACAATGCTTATAATAAAAGGAGTGAACTTTGTGATTTTGCGAGAAAACACGGAAAACCGGATATGGATTATTGTCAGACATGTTGAGAAAAGATTATTTTGGCTTCATGAGCCTTGTATCGACAGAGTTTAGCAAGGAAAAACTTTTTTCTGCTGAACGATTCCTTTAAAAAGTACAGTTAAGCAACTACTGTACTCCATCCTAAAGAACTTTCAATAAGGTCATCCATCCCTCAGGCTCTACAGTAAGAGATGAGTTACATACAGCGCCAATTGGACCCGATAACACAACAACGTTATCAGATAGGAGACGAGCGACGCTGACATCCACATTACAAAAAGTACCGAGGGGGTCCGGGGCGCAGTTTAAACGTCTGCTGAGCGAGATTCATGGTTCAGCATGAAGCCTCTGCACCAAACCGCCACTGTTTTAGAGAAACACAAAGCAAAGCAGTGGATATAAACGCGGGTCAATCAATGGCCACGCTCGGGCCCATCAAAGCTGCGGGTCTGCTCCGTGTGTGGCCGGTGGAGGGAACAGGTGGTAAAGTTGTGTTTAAATGCTCTGCCCCCCCCAAGTGCCCTAAGTGTGCCATTATTATGTGCTACTGCCCCCTACTGCGAGGCAATGGCTGTGCGCCCCCAAGGTCAGTGGTAAAGAAGAGAGAGTGGGGGGAATTGGGTGCACGCAGGGGTGCACTTTACCCCGCACGGCTGGAGCGATCGATAGCGCCCCTGCAGCTCGGCTCGGAAAACAAACATTAGGAGAAAACCTCTCTCTCTTTCTCTCCCTGTTGTGAAAGAACACAGCACAAACTTGGTGGATAAGCAGATTTAACAAGACAAGGAAGGAAACCACAAGGTCTGTACAGTGGGCTGAACATCACAGTCATGGAGGAACATAGTTACATTTCACTGTGGACTGTACCAGCTGCTTGAAATGACAACAAAAGCTTCCTGACATCTGGCTACTTAGGTCTTTTACCAGTTGCCCCCAATTTGTGGTCCAGCACCTGCAGTACTCTGTGTTCTCTCACCAATTGTCTTGGCCAGATGTGAAGTAGGAGCTCCAATCTCAAGAGTATCTTTTGTTCCAAAGGAACCGTAATTCTGGTTAAACTTTAGGGAAATTAGGTTAATATTGTATGCTTCTAACTTTATTTACACAGAATTAAAATAAATAAATAAATAAAATATAAATAATAATAACAACCAATATGAGCTGTTCACTTTTAAACATAAAAAAATATCAAATTAATTTAAAATAAAATAAAATAAATAAATAAATAATGTTTTGGAAAATTGGCTGTGCAAATCTGACAATGAAAAAAAAAAGTAAAAATTATAAGAAGTATTATTTATGTCACACAGGGTTAACTGCCTTGCTCAAGGGCCCGACAGTGGCAGTTAGGTGGTATTGGGGCTGTTAGGCGCTTAAAGCAAGGTCATACCAGATAAGCTGCATCAAAAACAAGCCTGAAGTAACTTTTAGATCAGTTCTAAATGACTTCACCAAACCAAAAAAAAGAATAAAACAAACAAAAAAAAATTACATTTAAAAAAAATGATCGATTTGGAAGTGATAATCGGCGTAGTGACGGATTTAACAAGCACAAATCTATATCGCTAGCCGAGATCTCCTCACACTGTACATCTCATTTAAATAAATGTCAATCATTTTGTGCCAAATCTATGACAATAGGTTCAGTCCTAAAAGTTAAAAACACACCGGCAAAAGATTCTGATTCGAATCAGTTCATCACACCAAATGATTCTTTTTTAATTTTAGGGGAAACATTGTATGTAAACATTTTAAGTAAAATCTTAAACAAAATGTTTTTTTTTGTTTTTTTTTTTACTGTAACGGAGGATTAGGAACAGCTGTTTAAAACACACACATTTTTTCATCCCACACTTTCAAGAATCAAAAGAATCAGTTTTATTTTTGATTCGTTCAGACTCGACTTAATTACAATCATGATTTGAAGGATTCCTTAAATCCTAATTCACGGAGAAGTCGACCAACTGGGATACGTTATCTGTATTGGATTCGTTACTATTCTGGAAGAAAAAAAATAAAAATAAATAAATAAAAACTTTCTACAAATGTCATCTCAATCCAGAGTGACAAACTCTACACACTACTTCTTTTACCTTTATACACACCGCAGCATTATTCTGATCTGTTGTTTTTTTTGTTTTCTCATCTATCTACGAGTTATTCTTCGCCCTCTCAATGTCGGAAAGATGGCGCTTAGCCTTAAAAACACTTTCTGCCTGCGATCAAACCCGGTACCAAAGTTACGAGATGCGATCCTGAGTAACACGCCCGCAACTAACTTTTAATGATGGCTCTGTGAGGAAGCGGGAGAGGAAGACTCGAGCGTGAGGAGTGACAAACAGCGGGACCCAAGTGTTCGCCTTTTGTCTTCTCCTGATCAAATGGCGGAAGAGAGGAGAGGTAAGGCGCACTCGCACGCTGCCTTTTTCCCTGAAGAGCGTCTCAGCTCCGGGATCAAAGCGCAGACAGAGAGAGAAAGAGAGAGAGAGAGAGAGAAAGAGAGAGAGAGGCGCACCTCGCCTTTCATTCTGCGACGCGAGAGGAGTCGGATGCGGCGTGGAAAGAGTCGGCACTCGGCGAGCTCCTTTGGGGATTTCCTTATCGAGGGCAAAGCAATCCCCTCCGGACCTCGGCGGCACGGGCCTGATTATTCAAGCCATTACAAAGGGGATGAAAATAACTCGCTACTCAAAGCAAGCATACTTTTTTTTTTTTGTTATTTATTATTTTACTGAGAATGTACCCAACATCCTGAAAAAAAAAGTTGAGGAAAAGAAAATGTACAGCTAGGAAATAATCGAGAAAAAAAAAAAAAAAAAAAAAAAAAAAAAAGAGTTAAAAAGAAGTTGTAGCAGTTTAAAAACAGGAGAGCTATGCGGTCTTTTTGGGCCTGCCTCTGCCTCTCTTCACCGCCACTGCCGGGGACGTCTGAGTTCCCGAGTCGACGAGGCGCTTCGGACTGGACTTCTTCGCGGCCGTCTTCTTTACTCCGTTCACTTCTGTGTGACGAGAAAACGGTCAAGGCAGAGTTTACTTCCTCTTTCTCGAGTAAAATGAGACAAAACAGAACCTGGAGCTTGTACTGTCTGGAAAACATACCCGTCTAAGAAATATCGTACTTATCAATCTTATTCTTTTAAAAGCAAATATCAGGCATAACATTATGACCACCTGCCTAATATTGTGTTGGTCCCCCTTTTGCTGCCAAAACAGCCCTGACCCATCAAGGCATGGACTCTACTAGATCCCTGAAGGTATGCTGTGGTATCTGGCAACAAGATGTTAGCAGCAGGATACTTTTGATAGATACTGACCACTGCAGACCGGGAACACCCCACAAGAGCTGCAGTTTTGGAGATGCTCTGATCCAGTGGTCTAGCCATCACAATTTGGCCCTTCATCAAACTCGCTCAAATCCTTACGCTTGTCCATTTTTCCTGCTTCTAACATCAACTTTGAGGACAAAATGTTCACATTCTGCCTAATATATCCCACCCACTAACAGGTGCCATGATGAGGAGATCATCAGTCTTATTGACCTCACCTGGCAAATGTTATGCCTGATCGGTATAATTTTATAGATATATATATATATATATATAAATAAATAAAAGAGCACCTTTATTACACCCCATTTTTGTTCGAGTGATGAAAGTAGAGAAACAATACTAAACAATCTAAGTATTACAAACTGATCTAACGTATACAGTGAACATTTCCACCCATTAAACCAGAAACGCTTCATAAATGTATACTCTGGGATATTGATGTTCCTGAGAGGTGCTACAGTAACCATGACGACCACCTTCCTCCTCATGTAGTCTCAGGGAGTTTTTCCTTGCATCAGGATTTTTGTAAAGCTGCTTCGTAATAGTTTAACTATTTGCCCTCTATAAATAAAAGTGTTTGTCAGGGATCTAATCTAAAGGAGTGAGTAGGAAAAACCCGGGAAAATTTGGACTGCAGGAAGTGAGAGCTTACCCTTCTTCTGAGCCGGACGTCTCTTCTTCGCAGGGGTGCTATCGGTCTCGTCATTAGCCGTCTCTTTATCTGCGACTTTCTTCCGCTTAGGAGTCTTCAGGAAAAAGAAAAAAGAGAGAGAAAGATAGAAAAGAAATGGTCAAATCACTTGCCTACAGCATCCTTAGGGGGAGCTTGAATCTAATATTAAAAAGGAACCTTTCCTCGGCGACACGCGAGGAAACTATTACGTGTGCCTTAAGCCTTAAGCGTGACGTCTGAGCAAATGTAATTACGACTCGGCTCTCCGGCAAGGCTAAAAAATCCGGCGAGGAATGGAAGGAGAAGGAGAAGAAAAAAATCATTGAAATATCAAACACAATAGGTCTATTTTAATAGCGCTTAGAGTGATGCGGATTTTCAAGGTTATATCCGTGACTGGAGATTACAGGTCAGAGACGCAATTTCATTCGGCGCTTTGAACCCGCTAAACAATCGTTTGTATGTTGAGTTCATTTATTACAACGCTTTCGGATCCTGTTCGGTGCTAATTCGAGCGCAGGATGGAGAGAGGAGCGAACGGGAGGAGGAAAAAAAAAATAAATCACACAAAACTGAACCCGGGGTTAGCTGGAAGACGCACTTAACGACAGCAATCAAACCCCCCCCAATCCTCCACTCAGACTGAGTAATGAATGCTCGCCTGTCTCTCGGACTCGAACCATCATCCCTTCTCTCCCTCTCTTTTTTTTCCCCTTCCTTCTTTCCTTTCCATCCATCCCCTCCTCACATTTCCCTTCCATTTTGCCAATTGCTGCCTCATGATTACCATCCAGACCCCGCTGAGCTGAACAGATTGGCTCGATAATTACATACAATAACTGCAGTGGGCAGGTAACCCTCAGCTGGCACAGGCCAGCTCCCTGGTGGCACCTTCCATATGCAAACGGCATTGTGGGAAGGCGAGGAAAGTCCGTCGCCTCCCGTGTCGCAAGAGCACGTGCTGATTGCCGGCCTGCGTTCGCTCCGAGGTGACCGTGTCAGCGAATTTGTGATACATTAGTGGGGAATAAACACCGGCACTCAGGACCTGGCGGAGGGAGGGAGCGAAGGAGAAGGGGGCGGGGTAAAGTGAATTCTTTGTTCAAGAGGGTTTTTTTTTTTATTTAAGAGCTGTAGACGCTGTCTTGATAGTTCTCAGTATAGAGTCGCGCTCTTGTAATTAGCACGTAGCACAAGTTTAATGTACGATGACAATAAAATCGATCTGAAAACATTTCGCCATCAATAAAGGATTAAAGCTCTGAAAACATGAAGAGGAAGTGGAGCATCTTCCTACGATACATGTGACCGCGATAAATCTTATAGCGTGTAAACAACATGTGAAATAAAGAGTGCAAGGACGAGCGATCTGAGTGCGCTGGGAGGGACGAGAGAGCGCAGGATGTTAGAGACGCACACACACACACACAAAAGATTGACTAGTGAAATGAGCATGCAGAGAAACACTTGAGACAGACAGTGAGTGAGTGAGTGAGTGAGTGAGTGAGAGGGAGAGAGAAAAGGGAGGGGGAGAGAGAGAGAGAGAGAAAGAGAGACAGAGACAGATGGAGAGAGAGAGAGCAAGAGAGAGAGTGAGAGACAGACAGACAGAGAGAGAAAAGAGAGAGAGAGACAGATAGTGAGAGAGATACAGACAGGGCACAGAGAGAGAGAGAGAGAGAGAGAGACAGACAGACAGACAGATAAAGAGAGACAGACAGAGAAAAGAGAGAGAGAGAGAGAGAGAGAGAGAGAGAAGGAGAGAACTACAGCTTTGTCCTTTGGTCCAGTAGCAGATAACATCTTTAATAATAATAATAATAATAATAATAATAATAATAATAATAATAATGTAGGTTTGATTCATTTCCTGGAGTTGAGATGATTCAGAGTCGAATCGAATCATTAACACCACACAAGGGATTCGTTTAAACTGAGATTTTTTTAGATCAGTATAGCTTATTAAAAAAACATACACACAAATTAACAACTGCTGTCCTGACATGTGGGTGATCCCGAAGATGTCTCACCTTGACCGAGGACGGCCCAGCGCCGGACACGGCCACCGTGAAGTCCAGCTTGTCGTCATCTGTGGAGCCGATGCTTTTCAATCCCTGCTGCAAAACGCTGCGTAGTTTGGCGTAGTCGGGTTTGTCCGTGTAGCCCAGCGTCTTCACCTCCTCCATGAACTTTATCATTTCGTCTGAAAGGCAGAGACGAGGGGGTTAGGATTGACTGACGTTACTGAGATTTAATTCATCCATGCAGCTTGACAGGAACTTTTTAGTGTTTAAGGCAAAACCACAGGTTTATTTTGACGCACCACTGTTTCTATAGTAACAACTATGTTTAGGAAGGAGTCTCCAGTGTCTAACGAAGCAACGTTGTCTATCACTGATTATTTTCCTATACCAGCACCTCTCCGAACGTATTATCCCGCACTCCTGTGTGTTGTTATGCATCAGCGAAGCAAATAATAGATTCAGCGGACTGTATGACTGGCAGAAAGTAGAACTTTTGCCCGCCTCTGTGTAAAGAGCGATTTCCATTTCACAAGCCGATAAAAGAGGAAGGTGTGTGTTTAACACTGCACTGGGAATCGAGCACGCTTCCTGAGCCGGAGCCTCCTCGCAGCAGGCGCCCGGCACTCTGACCTTCAGGCTAAGTTTAGTGGAAAAAGAGGGCGACAAAACATCACACGCTGTTTCTTAGACTTCGCCGCTCGCAAACTGTTGTTTATCGTCGGCTGCTCAAATTGTCACACCAAACAGAATTAGCCATGATGGCCTCGCTAAGCGCGCCGCCTCCCGTCACCTCGGCGTTGGGACGAGACGTGTGCGAGCAAGACAACAGCCCGAGGAGGGATCTCTCCTTCTGCTGTGTGCCTGTCACCGAGCTTCAGAAGTGCCATCGCATCATCCGGCGAGCAAACGGCTCCTCTGACGCCTTTGATTTAAGAAAAAAAAGGAAAAAAAACAGCGAGCGAGTCCTGAAGTTGTGCAAAAGTAACAGCAAGTTACAGCGTGAGTGTGTGGAGAGAAAATGAGATGAGATACCATCCTAAAAAGCAAGGAAAATTATATCCTAAGGATTTCACCCATTAAGGTAATTTTAAAAAATTTAAATATCCACATATTAATGAGCCAAAGACCTGCAGATAAAACACAGAAAGTGAAAATGATGTTGCTGTCTTTAAAAAGTAATTATTATTGTTTATATAATCATATATTTTGCTAACTGATATTAAGCTTGATTTGGAATATATCTGTGATATTTGTCATATAATAAAAAACAGAGAAAATTAAATACTTTCTGACCAATCAGAATTGAGAATTCTGAGTTAGTTACGAGTTACACTACATTGCCAAAGGTTTTGGGACGTCTGCCTTTACATGCACATGAATGTAATATGGAGTTGTCCCGCCCTTTGCAGCTATAACAGCTTCAACTCTTCTGGGAAGGCTTTCCACAAGGAGTGTGTTTATGAGAATTTTTCACCATTCCTCTAGAAGCGCATTTGTGAGGTCAGGCACTGATGTTGGACGAGAAGGCCTGGCTCACAGTCTCCGCGCTAATTCATGCCAAAGGTGTTCTATAGGGTTGAGGTCAGGACTCTGTGAAGTTCCTCCACACCAAACTCACTCATCCATGTCTTTATGGACCTTGCTTTGGTCACTGGTGTACAGTCATGTTGGAACAGGAAGGGGTCATCCCCAAACTGTTCCCACAAAGTTGGGAACATGAAATTGTCCAAAATGTCTTGGTATGATGCTGAAGCATTAAGAGTTCCTTTCAGTGGAAATAAGGGGCCGAGCCCAAATGCTGAACTCAATGATTTGGTGAGGTGTCCCAAAACTTTTGCCAATATAGTGCATGAAATATTTTAATGGTGAGCCAGCAAGGAGCTCGACAGACCACAAAAGGACCCAATAACCTCAACTGGGGCCACACATCTACTGGGCTACAGTCTTACGAACGCTCTCTGAAGCTGGACCAAAGTTGTCTGGAAGCATTCAGGAGTTTGGAAGCATCCATTAGTGCTCGTTATTGCTAAATCAACGGATGCGCCACGCTGCTGTTTATGTGGCAGTGATCTTCAATCCAGGAAGTCCTTCAGACCAATCAATGCTTGACGGACACTGAAAACCTTATCCTCATCTGCACACATCATGAGTGCTTTAAAGGGGCTCCAGATGTTTACCTTCCAAATAATCTGGGCTAGATAATGAGGTCAGCAATATTTCACTCTTCTGATATAATCTTGGAGCATGAACGATCTTTTTCTAAAATATTACACCTTGATTCATCCCTCACCTGGTTCTTGTCCTGCGGAGAAACAGCTCTTTATGAACTCTCTGATATTGTTGCGACATCTGCAAGAGAAGAAGAACACTGGAC